>NC_091474.1:44983951-45283951 GCF_036971445.1 Narcine bancroftii | reverse complement strand
ACAGTGTCAAGACCACCGACACATAGCAACAGTGACAATGACATCTATACACACCAACAGTGACATCATCTACACATACCAACAGTGTGAACATCATCAACACACACCAACAGTGTCACCAAAACATACACTCACCAACAGTGTCAACACCACTGACACACACAAACAGTGACAACATTATCCACACACACCAACTGTGTCAACACCACATGCACACACCAAGAGTGACAAAACTATCTACACACACCACTGCGTCAACACCACATACACTCAGCAAAATTGACAACACCACCTACACACACCAACAATGACAAAATCATCTACACACACTAACAGGGACAACACAACCTAGACACACCAACACTGAAAACATCATCTACATAAACAAACAGTGAAAACATCACATACACTCATCAAGAGTAACAACATAATCTACACTCACCAACATTAACATCATCTAACTCACCAACAGAGACAAAATCATCAATACTCGCAAAAGTGATCTGATCTGCATTCATCAACAGTGACATCATCCACACCTACCAACAATGACATCATCTACACACAACAACAGTGCCTACATCTTCTACACTCAGCAACAGTGACATCATCTACAATCACCAACAGTGACAAAAACATCTATACTCACCAACAGTGACATCATCCACACTCACCAACAGTGACAGCATCTACATTCACCAACAGTGACATCTTCTACACTCACCAACAGTGAAATCTACACTCACCAACTGTGACATCATCTACACTCACCAACAGTGACACCATCATCTACAGTAACCAAAAGTGACATCATCTACACTCACCAACCGTAACATCATCTACACTCACAAACCGTTACATCATCTACACTCACCAACAGTGACATCATCCACA
Source organism: Narcine bancroftii (assembly GCF_036971445.1). NCBI lineage: Eukaryota > Metazoa > Chordata > Chondrichthyes > Torpediniformes > Narcinidae > Narcine > Narcine bancroftii. The sequence continues at coordinate 45,283,057 of NC_091474.1, read as the reverse complement.
CTCACCAAAAGTGACAACATAATCTATACACATCAACAGTGACATCATCTACATTCACCAACAAAGAGAAAAACATCTATACTCACCAACAGTGAAATCATCTACACTCACCAATAGTGACATCATCTACACTCACCAACAGTGAAATCATCTACACTCACCAATGGTGACATCATCTACCCTCACCTACAGTGACATCATCTACATTCACCAACAGTGAAATCATCTACACTCACCAATAGTGACATCATCTACACTCACCTACAGTGACATCATCTACATTCACCAACAGTGAAATCATCTACACTCACCAATAGTGACATCATCTACACTCACCTACAGTGACATCATCTACACTCACCAACCGTTACGTCATCTACAATCACCAACAGTGACAACATCTAAACTCACTAACAGTGACATAATTTACACTCACCAACAGTGAAAATATCATCTACACTCACCAACAGTGAAAATATCATCTACACTCACCAACACTGACATCATCTACACTCACCAACTGTGACAACATAATTTACACTCACCAACAGTGACACCATCATCTACACTCACCAACAGTGACAGCATCTACATTCACCAACAGTGACAACATCCACACTCACCAACAGTGACATCATCTACACTCACCAATAGTGACATCATCTACGCTCACCAACAGTGAAATCATCTACACTCACCAATAGTGACATCATCTACACACACCAACAGTGACAGCATCTACATTCAACAACAGTGACAACATCCACACTCACCAACAGTGACATCATCTACACTCACCAATAGTGACATCATCTACGCTCACCAACAGTGAAATCATCTACACTCACCAATAGTGACATCATCGCCACTGACCAACACTGACAGCATCTACATTCACCAACAGTGACATCATCCACACTCACCAACAATGACATCATCTAAACTCACCAACAGTGACAACATAATCTACAACACCAACAGTGACATCATCTACACTCACCAACACTGACATCAACCACACTCACCAACAGTGACATCATCTACACTCACCAACAGTGACATCATCTACACTCACCAACACTGACAATATCATCTGCACTCACCAACAATGACATCCTCTTCACTCACCAACAGTGACTTCATCTACACTCACCAACCGTGACATCATCTACACTCACCAACACTGACAACATCATCTACACCCACCAAGAGTGACATCATCTACACTCACCATCACTGACATCATCTACACTCACCGAAAGTGACAACATCATCGACACTCACCAACCGTGACATCATCTACACTCACCAACAGTGACATCATCTAAACTCACCAACAGTGACATCATGTACATTCACCAACTGACTTAAACATCTACACTCACCAACAGTGAAATCATCTACGCTCACCAATAGTGACGTCATCTACACTCACCCACAGTGACATCATTACACTCACTAACAGTGACAGCATCTATGTGCACCAACAGTGACATCATCCACACTCACCAACAGTGACATCATCTAAACTCACCAACAGTGACAGCATCTACATTCACCAACAGTGACATCATCCACACTCACCAACAGTGATATCATCTATACTCACCAACAGTGAAATCATCTACACTCACCAATAGTGTCATAATCTACGCTCACCAACAGTGAAATCATCTACACTCACCAATAGTGACATCATCGTCACTCACCAACAGTGACAGCATCTACATTCACCAACATTCTCATCATCCACACTCACCAACAGTGACATCATCTACACTCACCAACAATGACAGCATCTACACTCACCAACAGAGACATCTTCTATACTCACAAACAGTGACATCATCTACACTCACCAACACAGACAACATCATCTAAACACACCAACAGTGACATCATCTACACTGACCAACCGTAACATCATCTACACTCACCAACCGTTACATCATCTACACTCACCAACAGTGACATCATCCACACTCACCAACAGTGACAACATAATATATACACATCAACAGTGACATCATCTACATTCACCAACAATGAGAAAAACATCTATACTCACCAACAGTGAAATCATCTACACTCACCAATAGTGACATCATCTACACTCACCTACAGTGACATCATCTACACTCACCAACAGTGAAATCATCTACACTCACCAATGGTGACATCATCTACACTCACGTACAGTGACATCATCTACATTAACCAACAGTGAAATCATCTACACTCACCAATGGTGACATAATCTACACTCACCAACCGTTACGTCATCTACAATCACCAACAGTGACAACATCTACACTCACTAACAGTGACATAATTTACACTCACCAACAGTGAAAATATCATCTACACTCACCAACAGTGAAAATATCATCTACACTCACCAACACTGACATCATTTACACTCACCAACAGTGACAACATAATTTACACTTACCAACAGTGACACCATCATCTACACTCACCAACAGTGACATCATCTAAACTCACCAACAGTGACATCATGTACATTTACCAACTGTGATATTATCTACACTCACCAACAGTGAAATCATCTACAATCACCAATAGTGACATCATCAACGCTCACCTGCAGTGACATCATTACACTCACTAATAGTGACTGGATCTACTTTCATCAACAGTGACATCATCTTCACTCACAAAAAGTGACAACATAGTCCACACTCACCAACAGTGACATCATCTGCAGTCACCTACAGTGACATCATCTACACTCACCGACAGTGAAATCATCTACACTCACCAATAGTGACATCATCTACGCTCACCTACAGTGACATCATCTACACTCACCAACAGTGATATCATCTACACAAACACCAACAGTGACATCATCTACACTCACCAACAGTGACAGCATCTACATTCACCAACAGTGACATCATCTTCACTCAACAAAAGTGAGAAAATCATCTACACTCATTAACAGTGACATCATCTTCACTCAGCAACCGTGACATTATCTACACTCACCAACTGTGACATCATCTACACTCACCAAAAGTGACAACATCATCTACACTCACCAACCGTTACGTCATCCACACTCACCAACAGTGACATCATCTACACTCACCAACAGTGACAGCATCTACATTCACCAACAATGACATCATCCACACTCACCAACAGTGACATCATCTACACTCACCAACAGTGACATCATCAACACTCACCAACAGTGACAACATAATTTACACTCACCAACAGTGACACCATCATCTACACTCACCAACAGTGAAAACATCATCTGCACTCACCAACAGTGAAAACATCATCTGCACTCACCAACAGTGACACCATCATCTACTCTCACCAACAGTAACATCGTCATCTAAGCTCACCAACAGTGACATCATCTTCACTCAGCAACCGTGACATTATCTACGCTCACCAAAAGTGACAACATCATCTACACTCATCAACCGTGACATCTTCTACACACACCAACAGTGACAACATCATCTACGCTCACCAACAGTGACATCATCTTTACTCACCAAAAGTGACAACATAGTCTACACTCACCAAAAGTGACATCATCTACACTCACCGACAGTGAAATCATCTACACTCAGCAATAGTGACATCATCTACGCTCACCTACAGTGACATCATCTACACTCACCAACAGTGATATCATCTACACACACCAACAGTGACATCATCTAAACTCACCAACAGTAACAGCATCTACATTCCCCAAAAGTGACATCATCTTCACTTAACAACAGTGACAACATCATCTACACTCACCAACAGTGACATCATCTTCACCAGCAACCGTGACATTATCTACACTCACCAACTGTGACATCATCTACACTCACCAAAAGTGAAAACATCATCTACACTCACCAACAGTGACATCATCTATACTCACCAACCGTTACGTCATATACACTAACCAACAGTGACAACATCTACACTCACCAACAGTGACATCAACGACACTCACCATCAGTGACAACATAATCAATACTCAGCAACTGTGACATCATTTACACTCACCAAAAGTGACAACATCATCTACACTAACCAACAGTGACAACATCATCGACACACACCAACAGAGACATCATCTATACTCAACAACACTGAGAAAATCATCTACACTCACCAACAGTGACATCATCTACACTCACCAACAGTGACATCATCTACACTCACCAACACTGACAACATCATCTGGACGCTCCAACAATGACATCATCTACACTCACCAACAGTGGCATCATCTACACTCACCAACAGTGACACCATCACCTACACTCACCCACAGTGACATCATCATCTAAGCTCACCAACAGTGACATCATCTTCACTCACCAAAAGTGACAACATAGTCTACACTCAGCAACAGTGACATCATCTGCACTCACCTACAGTGACATCATCTACACTCACCGACAGTGAAATCATCTACACTCACCAACAGTGACAGCATCTACATTCACCAACAGTGACATCATCTTCACTTAACAACAGTGACAACATCATCTACACTCACCAACAGTGACATCATCTTCACTCAGCAACCGTGACATTATCTACACTCACCAACTGTGACATCAACTACACTCACCATCAGTGACAACATAATCAATACTCAGTAACTGTGACATCATTTACACTCACCAAAAGTGACAACATCATCTACACTAACCAACAGTGACAACATCATCGACACACACCAACAGAGACATCATCTATACTCAACTACACTGAGAAAATCAACTACACTCACCAACAGTGACATCATTTACACTCACCAACAGTGACATCATCTACACTCACCAACACTGACAACATCATCTGGACGCACCAACAATGACATCATCTACACTCACCAACAGTGGCATCATCTACACTCACCAACAGTGACACCATCACCTACACTCACCCACAGTGACATCATCATCTAAGCTCACCAACAGTGACATCATCTTCACTCACCAAAAGTGACAACAGTATCTACACTCAGCAACAGTGACATCATCTGCACTCACCTACAGTGACATCATCTACACTCACCGACAGTGAAATCATCTACACTCACCAACAGTGACAGCATCTACATTCACCAACAGTGACATCATCTTCACTTAACAACAGTGACAACATCATCTCCACTCACCAACAGTGACATCATCTACACTGACAAACAGTGACATCATCTACACTCACCAACAGTGACATCATCTAAACTCACCAACAGTGACATCATGTACATTTACCAACTGTGATATTATCTACACTCACCAACAGTCAAATCATCTACAATCAGCAATAGTGACATCATCTACGATCACCTACAGTGACATCATTACACTCACTAATAGTGACAGCATCTACATTCAACAACTGTGACATCATCCACACTCACCAACAGTGACATCATCTACACTAACCAACAGTGACAGCATCTACATTCACCAACAGTGACATCATCCACACTCACCAACAGTGACATCATCTATACTCACCAACAGTGAAATCATCTACACTCACCAATAGTGACATCATCTACGCTCACCAACAGTGAAATCATCTACACTCACCAATAGTGACATCATCGCCACTCACCAACACTGACAGCATCTACATTCACCAACAGTGACATCATCCACACTCACCAACAGTGACATCATCTAAACTCACCAACAGTGACATCTTCTACACTCACAAACAGTGACATCATATAAACTCACCAACAGTGAATTCATCTACACTCACCAGCAGTGACATCATCTACATTCACCAACAGTGACAAAAACATCTATATTTACCAATAGTGATATATTATAAACTCACCAACAGTGACATCTTCTACATTCACCAACAGTGACATCATCTACACTCACCAACAGTGACATCATTTACACTAACAAACTGTGACATGTTCTACACTCACCAACAGTGACAACATCATCGATACTCACCAACAGTGACATCATCTACACACACCCACAGTGACACCATCATCTACACTCACCAACAGTGAAAACATTGTCTACACTCACCAACAGTGACACGATCATTTACACTCACCAACAATGACATGGTCATCTAAGCTCAATAACAGTACATCATCTTCACTCAGCAACCGTGACATTATCTACACTCACCAAAAGTGACAACATCATCTACACTCACCAACCATGACATCATCCACACTCACCAACAGTGATAACATCATCTACACTCACCAACAGTGACAACATCATCTACACTCACCAACAGTGACAGCACCTACATTCACCAACAGTGACATCATCCACACTCAATAACAGTGACATCATCTACATTCAACAACAGTGAAATCATCTACACTCACCAACAGTGACATCATCTACACTCACCAACAGTGACATCATCTACACTCACCAACAGTGTCATCATCTACATTCAACAACAGTGACAAAAACATCTATACTCACCAACAGTGAAATCATTGTACACTCACCAACAGTGACATCATCTACACTAACCAACCATGATATCATCTACACTCACCAACAGTGACATCATCTACACTCACCAACACTGACAACATAATCTACAACGCCAACAGTGACATCATCTACACTCACCAACACTGACATCAACCACACTCACCAACAGTGACATCATCTACACTCACCAACAGTGACTTCATCTACACTCACCAACCGTGACATCATCTACACTCACCAACACTGACAACATCATCTACACCGACCAAGAGTGACATCATCTACACTCACCATCACTGACATCATCTACACTCACCAAAAGTGACAACAACATCTACACTCACCAACCGTGACATCATCTACACTCACCAACAGTGACATCATCTAAACTCAACAACAGTGACATCATGTACATTCACCAAATGTGACTTAAGCATCTACACTCACCAACAGTGAAATCATCTACGCTCACCAATAGTGACATCATCTACACTCACCTACAGTGACATCATCTACGCTCACCTACAGTGACATCATCTACACTCAGCAACAGTGACAGCATCTACATGCACCAACAGTGGCATCATCCACACTCACCAACAGTGACATCATCTAAACTCACCAACAGTGATAGCATCTACATTCACCAACAGTGACATCATCCACAATCACCAACAGTGATATCATCTACACTCACCAACAGTGAAATCATCTACACTCACCAATAGTGTCATAATCTACGCTCACCAACAGTGAAATCATCTACACTCACCAATAGTGACATCTTCGTCACTCACCAACAGTGACAGTATCTACATTCACCAACAGTCACATCATCCACACTCACCAACAGTGACATCATCTACACTCACCAACAGTGACAGCGTCTACACTCACCAACAGAGACATCTTCTACACTCACCAGCAGTGACATCATCTACATTCACCAACAGTGACAAAAAACTTCTATACTTACCAATAGTGATATATTATAAACTCACCAACAGTGACATCATCTACACTCACCAACAGTGGCATCATTTACACTAACCAACAGTGACATGTTCTACACTCACCAACAGTGAAAACATCATCCACACTCAATAACAGTGACAGCATCTACATTCACCAACAGTCACATCATCCACACACACCAACAGTGACATCATCTACACTCACCAACAGTGACAGCGTCTACACTCATCAACAGAGACATCTTCTATACTCACAAACAGTGACATCAGCTACACTCACCAACACAGACAACATCATCTAAACACACCGACAGTGACATCATCTACACTCACCAGCAGTGACATCATCTACATTCACCAACATGTTCTACACTCACCAACGGAGACAACATCATCCACACTCAATAACAGTGACATCATCTATAGTCACCAACAGTGAAATCATCTACACTCACCAACAGTGACATCATCTACACTCACTAACAATGATATCATCTACACTCACCAACAGTGACATCATCTACACTCACCAACAGTGACATCATCTACATTCACCAATAGTGACATCATCTACATTCACCAACAGTGACAAGAACATCTAGACTCACCAACAATGAACTCATCTACACTCACCAACAGTGAAATCATCTACACTCACCAACAGTGATATCAACTACACTCACCAACAGTTACAGCATCTACATTCACCAACAGTGACATCATCTACACTCACCAACAGTGACATAATTTACACTCACCAACAGTGACATCTTCTACACTCACCAACAGTGACAACATCATCTACACTCACCAACAGTGACATCATCTTCACTCAGCAACCGTGACATTATCTACAATAACCAACTGGGACATCATCTACACTCACCAAAAGTGACAATATCATCTACACTCACCAACAGTGACATCATCTACACTCACCAACCGTTACGTCATCTACACTCACCAACAGTGACATCAACTACACTCACCATCAGTGACAACATAATCAATACTCACCAACTGTGACATCATTTACACTCACCAAAAGTGACAACATCATCGACACTCACCAACAGAGACATCATCTATATTCACCAACACTGAGAACATCATCTACACTCACCAACAGTGACATCATCTACACTCAGCAACACTGACAACATCTTCTGGACGCACCAACAATGACATCATCTACACTCACCAACAGTGGCATCATCTACACTCACGAACAATGACAGCATCTTCATTCACCAACAGTGACACCATCATCTACACTCTTCTTCCTTATTTGGCTTGCCTTCGCAGACGAAGATTTATGGAGGGGGTAAAAAGCCCACGTCAGCTGCAGACTCATTTGTAGCTGACAAGTCCGATGCGGGACAGGCAGACACGGTGGCAGCGGTTGCAGGGGAAAATTGGTTGGTTGGGGTTGCGTCTTGGGTTTTTCCTCCTTTGCCTTTTGTCATTTACACTAACAAACTGTGACATGTTCTACACTCACCAACAGCGACAACATCATCTATACTCACCAACAGTGACATCATCTACACTCACCAACAGTGACAACATCATCTACGTTCATCAACAGTGACATCATCTTCACTCACAAAAAGTGACAACATAGTCCACACTCAACAACAGTGACATCATATGCAGTCACCTACAGTGACATCATCTACACTCACCGACAGTGAAATCATCTAAACTCACCAATAGTGACATCATCTACGCTCACCTACAGTGACATCATCTACACTCACCAACAGTGATATCATCTACACAAACACCAACAGTGACATCATCTACACTCACCAACAGTGACAGCATCTACATTCACCAACAGTGACATCATCTTCACTCAACAAAAGTGAGAAAATCATCTACACTCATCAACAGTGACATCATCTTCACTCAGCAACCGTGACATTATCTACACTCACCAACTGTGACATCATCTACACTCACCAAAAGTGACAACATCATCTACACTCACCAACCGTTACGTCATCCACACTCACCAACAGTGACATCATCTACACTCACCAACAGTGACAGCATCTACACTCACCAATAGTGTCATAATCTACGCTCACCAACAGTGAAATCATCTACACTCACCAATAGTGACATCATCGTCACTCACCAACAGTGACAGCATCTACATTCACCAACATTCTCATCATCCACACTCACCAACAGTGACATCATCTACACTCACCAACAATGACAGCATCTACACTCACCAACAGAGACATCTTCTATACTCACAAACAGTGACATCATCTACACTCACCAACACAGACAACATCATCTAAACACACCAACAGTGACATCATCTACACTGACCAACCGTAACATCATCTACACTCACCAACCGTTACATCATCTACACTCACCAACAGTGACATCATCCACACTCACCAACAGTGACAACATAATATATACACATCAACAGTGACATCATCTACATTCACCAACAATGAGAAAAACATCTATACTCACCAACAGTGAAATCATCTACACTCACCAATAGTGACATCATCTACACTCACCTACAGTGACATCATCTACACTCACCAACAGTGAAATCATCTACACTCACCAATGGTGACATCATCTACACTCACGTACAGTGACATCATCTACATTAACCAACAGTGAAATCATCTACACTCACCAATGGTGACATAATCTACACTCACCAACCGTTACGTCATCTACAATCACCAACAGTGACAACATCTACACTCACTAACAGTGACATAATTTACACTCACCAACAGTGAAAATATCATCTACACTCACCAACAGTGAAAATATCATCTACACTCACCAACACTGACATCATTTACACTCACCAACAGTGACAACATAATTTACACTTACCAACAGTGACACCATCATCTACACTCACCAACAGTGACATCATCTAAACTCACCAACAGTGACATCATGTACATTTACCAACTGTGATATTATCTACACTCACCAACAGTGAAATCATCTACAATCACCAATAGTGACATCATCAACGCTCAACTGCAGTGACATCATTACACTCACTAATAGTGACTGGATCTACTTTCATCAACAGTGACATCATCTTCACTCACAAAAAGTGACAACATAGTCCACACTCACCAACAGTGACATCATCTGCAGTCACCTACAGTGACATCATCTACACTCACCGACAGTGAAATCATCTACACTCACCAATAGTGACATCATCTACGCTCACCTACAGTGACATCATCTACACTCACCAACAGTGATATCATCTACACAAACACCAACAGTGACATCATCTACACTCACCAACAGTGACAGCATCTACATTCACCAACAGTGACATCATCTTCACTCAACAAAAGTGAGAAAATCATCTACACTCATTAACAGTGACATCATCTTCACTCAGCAACCGTGACATTATCTACACTCACCAACTGTGACATCATCTACACTCACCAAAAGTGACAACATCATCTACACTCACCAACCGTTACGTCATCCACACTCACCAACAGTGACATCATCTACACTCACCAACAGTGACAGCATCTACATTCACCAACAATGACATCATCCACACTCACCAACAGTGACATCATCTACACTCACCAACAGTGACATCATCAACACTCACCAACAGTGACAACATAATTTACACTCACCAACAGTGACACCATCATCTACACTCACCAACAGTGAAAACATCATCTGCACTCACCAACAGTGAAAACATCATCTGCACTCACCAACAGTGACACCATCATCTACTCTCACCAACAGTAACATCGTCATCTAAGCTCACCAACAGTGACATCATCTTCACTCAGCAACCGTGACATTATCTACGCTCACCAAAAGTGACAACATCATCTACACTCATCAACCGTGACATCTTCTACACACACCAACAGTGACAACATCATCTACGCTCACCAACAGTGACATCATCTTTACTCACCAAAAGTGACAACATAGTCTACACTCACCAAAAGTGACATCATCTACACTCACCGACAGTGAAATCATCTACACTCAGCAATAGTGACATCATCTACGCTCACCTACAGTGACATCATCTACACTCACCAACAGTGATATCATCTACACACACCAACAGTGACATCATCTAAACTCACCAACAGTAACAGCATCTACATTCCCCAAAAGTGACATCATCTTCACTTAACAACAGTGACAACATCATCTACACTCACCAACAGTGACATCATCTTCACCAGCAACCGTGACATTATCTACACTCACCAACTGTGACATCATCTACACTCACCAAAAGTGAAAACATCATCTACACTCACCAACAGTGACATCATCTATACTCACCAACCGTTACGTCATATACACTAACCAACAGTGACAACATCTACACTCACCAACAGTGACATCAACGACACTCACCATCAGTGACAACATAATCAATACTCAGCAACTGTGACATCATTTACACTCACCAAAAGTGACAACATCATCTACACTAACCAACAGTGACAACATCATCGACACACACCAACAGAGACATCATCTATACTCAACAACACTGAGAAAATCATCTACACTCACCAACAGTGACATCATCTACACTCACCAACAGTGACATCATCTACACTCACCAACACTGACAACATCATCTGGACGCTCCAACAATGACATCATCTACACTCACCAACAGTGGCATCATCTACACTCACCAACAGTGACACCATCACCTACACTCACCCACAGTGACATCATCATCTAAGCTCACCAACAGTGACATCATCTTCACTCACCAAAAGTGACAACATAGTCTACACTCAGCAACAGTGACATCATCTGCACTCACCTACAGTGACATCATCTACACTCACCGACAGTGAAATCATCTACACTCACCAACAGTGACAGCATCTACATTCACCAACAGTGACATCATCTTCACTTAACAACAGTGACAACATCATCTACACTCACCAACAGTGACATCATCTTCACTCAGCAACCGTGACATTATCTACACTCACCAACTGTGACATCAACTACACTCACCATCAGTGACAACATAATCAATACTCAGTAACTGTGACATCATTTACACTCACCAAAAGTGACAACATCATCTACACTAACCAACAGTGACAACATCATCGACACACACCAACAGAGACATCATCTATACTCAACTACACTGAGAAAATCAACTACACTCACCAACAGTGACATCATTTACACTCACCAACAGTGACATCATCTACACTCACCAACACTGACAACATCATCTGGACGCACCAACAATGACATCATCTACACTCACCAACAGTGGCATCATCTACACTCACCAACAGTGACACCATCACCTACACTCACCCACAGTGACATCATCATCTAAGCTCACCAACAGTGACATCATCTTCACTCACCAAAAGTGACAACAGTATCTACACTCAGCAACAGTGACATCATCTGCACTCACCTACAGTGACATCATCTACACTCACCGACAGTGAAATCATCTACACTCACCAACAGTGACAGCATCTACATTCACCAACAGTGACATCATCTTCACTTAACAACAGTGACAACATCATCTCCACTCACCAACAGTGACATCATCTACACTGACAAACAGTGACATCATCTACACTCACCAACAGTGACATCATCTAAACTCACCAACAGTGACATCATGTACATTTACCAACTGTGATATTATCTACACTCACCAACAGTCAAATCATCTACAATCAGCAATAGTGACATCATCTACGATCACCTACAGTGACATCATTACACTCACTAATAGTGACAGCATCTACATTCAACAACTGTGACATCATCCACACTCACCAACAGTGACATCATCTACACTAACCAACAGTGACAGCATCTACATTCACCAACAGTGACATCATCCACACTCACCAACAGTGACATCATCTATACTCACCAACAGTGAAATCATCTACACTCACCAATAGTGACATCATCTACGCTCACCAACAGTGAAATCATCTACACTCACCAATAGTGACATCATCGCCACTCACCAACACTGACAGCATCTACATTCACCAACAGTGACATCATCCACACTCACCAACAGTGACATCATCTAAACTCACCAACAGTGACATCTTCTACACTCACAAACAGTGACATCATATAAACTCACCAACAGTGAATTCATCTACACTCACCAGCAGTGACATCATCTACATTCACCAACAGTGACAAAAACATCTATATTTACCAATAGTGATATATTATAAACTCACCAACAGTGACATCTTCTACATTCACCAACAGTGACATCATCTACACTCACCAACAGTGACATCATTTACACTAACAAACTGTGACATGTTCTACACTCACCAACAGTGACAACATCATCGATACTCACCAACAGTGACATCATCTACACACACCCACAGTGACACCATCATCTACACTCACCAACAGTGAAAACATTGTCTACACTCACCAACAGTGACACGATCATTTACACTCACCAACAATGACATGGTCATCTAAGCTCAATAACAGTACATCATCTTCACTCAGCAACCGTGACATTATCTACACTCACCAAAAGTGACAACATCATCTACACTCACCAACCATGACATCATCCACACTCACCAACAGTGATAACATCATCTACACTCACCAACAGTGACAACATCATCTACACTCACCAACAGTGACAGCACCTACATTCACCAACAGTGACATCATCCACACTCAATAACAGTGACATCATCTACATTCAACAACAGTGAAATCATCTACACTCACCAACAGTGACATCATCTACACTCACCAACAGTGACATCATCTACACTCACCAACAGTGTCATCATCTACATTCAACAACAGTGACAAAAACATCTATACTCACCAACAGTGAAATCATTGTACACTCACCAACAGTGACATCATCTACACTAACCAACCATGATATCATCTACACTCACCAACAGTGACATCATCTACACTCACCAACACTGACAACATAATCTACAACGCCAACAGTGACATCATCTACACTCACCAACACTGACATCAACCACACTCACCAACAGTGACATCATCTACACTCACCAACAGTGACTTCATCTACACTCACCAACCGTGACATCATCTACACTCACCAACACTGACAACATCATCTACACCGACCAAGAGTGACATCATCTACACTCACCATCACTGACATCATCTACACTCACCAAAAGTGACAACAACATCTACACTCACCAACCGTGACATCATCTACACTCACCAACAGTGACATCATCTAAACTCAACAACAGTGACATCATGTACATTCACCAAATGTGACTTAAGCATCTACACTCACCAACAGTGAAATCATCTACGCTCACCAATAGTGACATCATCTACACTCACCTACAGTGACATCATCTACGCTCACCTACAGTGACATCATCTACACTCAGCAACAGTGACAGCATCTACATGCACCAACAGTGGCATCATCCACACTCACCAACAGTGACATCATCTAAACTCACCAACAGTGATAGCATCTACATTCACCAACAGTGACATCATCCACAATCACCAACAGTGATATCATCTACACTCACCAACAGTGAAATCATCTACACTCACCAATAGTGTCATAATCTACGCTCACCAACAGTGAAATCATCTACACTCACCAATAGTGACATCTTCGTCACTCACCAACAGTGACAGTATCTACATTCACCAACAGTCACATCATCCACACTCACCAACAGTGACATCATCTACACTCACCAACAGTGACAGCGTCTACACTCACCAACAGAGACATCTTCTACACTCACCAGCAGTGACATCATCTACATTCACCAACAGTGACAAAAAACTTCTATACTTACCAATAGTGATATATTATAAACTCACCAACAGTGACATCATCTACACTCACCAACAGTGGCATCATTTACACTAACCAACAGTGACATGTTCTACACTCACCAACAGTGAAAACATCATCCACACTCAATAACAGTGACAGCATCTACATTCACCAACAGTCACATCATCCACACACACCAACAGTGACATCATCTACACTCACCAACAGTGACAGCGTCTACACTCATCAACAGAGACATCTTCTATACTCACAAACAGTGACATCAGCTACACTCACCAACACAGACAACATCATCTAAACACACCGACAGTGACATCATCTACACTCACCAGCAGTGACATCATCTACATTCACCAACATGTTCTACACTCACCAACGGAGACAACATCATCCACACTCAATAACAGTGACATCATCTATAGTCACCAACAGTGAAATCATCTACACTCACCAACAGTGACATCATCTACACTCACTAACAATGATATCATCTACACTCACCAACAGTGACATCATCTACACTCACCAACAGTGACATCATCTACATTCACCAATAGTGACATCATCTACATTCACCAACAGTGACAAGAACATCTAGACTCACCAACAATGAACTCATCTACACTCACCAACAGTGAAATCATCTACACTCACCAACAGTGATATCAACTACACTCACCAACAGTTACAGCATCTACATTCACCAACAGTGACATCATCTACACTCACCAACAGTGACATAATTTACACTCACCAACAGTGACATCTTCTACACTCACCAACAGTGACAACATCATCTACACTCACCAACAGTGACATCATCTTCACTCAGCAACCGTGACATTATCTACAATAACCAACTGGGACATCATCTACACTCACCAAAAGTGACAATATCATCTACACTCACCAACAGTGACATCATCTACACTCACCAACCGTTACGTCATCTACACTCACCAACAGTGACATCAACTACACTCACCATCAGTGACAACATAATCAATACTCACCAACTGTGACATCATTTACACTCACCAAAAGTGACAACATCATCGACACTCACCAACAGAGACATCATCTATATTCACCAACACTGAGAACATCATCTACACTCACCAACAGTGACATCATCTACACTCAGCAACACTGACAACATCTTCTGGACGCACCAACAATGACATCATCTACACTCACCAACAGTGGCATCATCTACACTCACGAACAATGACAGCATCTTCATTCACCAACAGTGACACCATCATCTACACTCTTCTTCCTTATTTGGCTTGCCTTCGCAGACGAAGATTTATGGAGGGGGTAAAAAGCCCACGTCAGCTGCAGACTCATTTGTAGCTGACAAGTCCGATGCGGGACAGGCAGACACGGTGGCAGCGGTTGCAGGGGAAAATTGGTTGGTTGGGGTTGCGTCTTGGGTTTTTCCTCCTTTGCCTTTTGTCATTTACACTAACAAACTGTGACATGTTCTACACTCACCAACAGCGACAACATCATCTATACTCACCAACAGTGACATCATCTACACTCACCAACAGTGACAACATCATCTACGTTCATCAACAGTGACATCATCTTCACTCACAAAAAGTGACAACATAGTCCACACTCAACAACAGTGACATCATATGCAGTCACCTACAGTGACATCATCTACACTCACCGACAGTGAAATCATCTAAACTCACCAATAGTGACATCATCTACGCTCACCTACAGTGACATCATCTACACTCACCAACAGTGATATCATCTACACAAACACCAACAGTGACATCATCTACACTCACCAACAGTGACAGCATCTACATTCACCAACAGTGACATCATCTTCACTCAACAAAAGTGAGAAAATCATCTACACTCATCAACAGTGACATCATCTTCACTCAGCAACCGTGACATTATCTACACTCACCAACTGTGACATCATCTACACTCACCAAAAGTGACAACATCATCTACACTCACCAACCGTTACGTCATCCACACTCACCAACAGTGACATCATCTACACTCACCAACAGTGACAGCATCTACATTCACCAACAATGACATCATCCACACTCACCAACAGTGACATCATCTACACTCACCAACAGTGACATCATCAACACTCACCAACAGTGACAACATAATTTACACTCACCAACAGTGACACCATCATCTACACTCACCAACAGTGAAAACATCATCTGCACTCACCAACAGTGAAAACATCATCTGCACTCACCAACAGTGACACCATCATCTACTCTCACCAACAGTAACATCGTCATCTAAGCTCACCAACAGTGACATCATCTTCACTCAGCAACCGTGACATTATCTACGCTCACCAAAAGTGACAACATCATCTACACTCATCAACCGTGACATCTTCTACACACACCAACAGTGACAACATCATCTACGCTCACCAACAGTGACATCATCTTTACTCACCAAAAGTGACAACATAGTCTACACTCACCAAAAGTGACATCATCTACACTCACCGACAGTGAAATCATCTACACTCAGCAATAGTGACATCATCTACGCTCACCTACAGTGACATCATCTACACTCACCAACAGTGATATCATCTACACACACCAACAGTGACATCATCTAAACTCACCAACAGTAACAGCATCTACATTCCCCAAAAGTGACATCATCTTCACTTAACAACAGTGACAACATCATCTACACTCACCAACAGTGACATCATCTTCACCAGCAACCGTGACATTATCTACACTCACCAACTGTGACATCATCTACACTCACCAAAAGTGAAAACATCATCTACACTCACCAACAGTGACATCATCTATACTCACCAACCGTTACGTCATATACACTAACCAACAGTGACAACATCTACACTCACCAACAGTGACATCAACGACACTCACCATCAGTGACAACATAATCAATACTCAGCAACTGTGACATCATTTACACTCACCAAAAGTGACAACATCATCTACACTAACCAACAGTGACAACATCATCGACACACACCAACAGAGACATCATCTATACTCAACAACACTGAGAAAATCATCTACACTCACCAACAGTGACATCATCTACACTCACCAACAGTGACATCATCTACACTCACCAACACTGACAACATCATCTGGACGCTCCAACAATGACATCATCTACACTCACCAACAGTGGCATCATCTACACTCACCAAAAGTGACAACATCATCTACACTAACCAACAGTGACAACATCATCGACACACACCAACAGAGACATCATCTATACTCAACAACACTGAGAAAATCATCTACACTCACCAACAGTGACATCATCTACACTCACCAACAGTGACATCATCTACACTCACCAACACTGACAACATCATCTGGACGCTCCAACAATGACATCATCTACACTCACCAACAGTGGCATCATCTACACTCACCAACAGTGACACCATCACCTACACTCACCCACAGTGACATCATCATCTAAGCTCACCAACAGTGACATCATCTTCACTCACCAAAAGTGACAACATAGTCTACACTCAGCAACAGTGACATCATCTGCACTCACCTACAGTGACATCATCTACACTCACCGACAGTGAAATCATCTACACTCACCAACAGTGACAGCATCTACATTCACCAACAGTGACATCATCTTCACTTAACAACAGTGACAACATCATCTACACTCACCAACAGTGACATCATCTTCACTCAGCAACCGTGACATTATCTACACTCACCAACTGTGACATCAACTACACTCACCATCAGTGACAACATAATCAATACTCAGTAACTGTGATATCATTTACACTCACCAAAAGTGACAACATCATCTACACTAACCAACAGTGACAACATCATCGACACACACCAACAGAGACATCATCTATACTCAACTACACTGAGAAAATCATCTACACTCACCAACAGTGACATCATTTACACTCACCAACAGTGACATCATCTACACTCACCAACACTGACAACATCATCTGGACGCACCAACAATGACATCATCTACACTCACCAACAGTGGCATCATCTACACTCACCAACAGTGACACCATCACCTACACTCACCCACAGTGACATCATCATCTAAGCTCACCAACAGTGACATCATCTTCACTCACCAAAAGTGACAACAGTATCTACACTCAGCAACAGTGACATCATCTGCACTCACCTACAGTGACATCATCTACACTCACCGACAGTGAAATCATCTACACTCACCAACAGTGACAGCATCTACATTCTCCAACAGTGACATCATCTTCACTTAACAACAGTGACAACATCATCTCCACTCACCAACAGTGACATCATCTACACTGACAAACAGTGACATCATCTACACTCACCAACAGTGACATCATCTACACTCACCAACAGTGACATCATCTACATTCACCAATAGTGACATCATCTACATTCACCAACAGTGACAGGAACATCTAGACTCACCAACAATGAACTCATCTACACTCACCAACAGTGAAATCATCTACACTCACCAACACTGACAACATCATCTGTACTCACCAAAAATGACATCATCTACACTCACAAACAGTGACATCATCTACACTCAACAACCGTGACATCATCTACACTCACCAACACTGACAACATCATCTACACACACCAACAGTGACATCATCTACACTCTCCAACACTGACATCATCTACACACACCCACAGTGACACCATCATCTACACTCACCAACAGTGAAAACATTGTCTACACTCACCAACAGTGACACGATCATTTACACTCACCAACAGTGACATGGTCATCTAA
Organism: Narcine bancroftii; assembly: GCF_036971445.1. Taxonomy (NCBI): domain Eukaryota; kingdom Metazoa; phylum Chordata; class Chondrichthyes; order Torpediniformes; family Narcinidae; genus Narcine; species Narcine bancroftii. The sequence goes on along the minus strand of NC_091474.1, from coordinate 45,262,856 downwards.
GCTCAATAACAGTACATCATCTTCACTCAGCAACCGTGACATTATCTACACTCACCAAAAGTGACAACATCATCTACACTCACCAACCATGACATCATCCACACTCACCAACAGTGATAACATCATCTACACTCACCAACAGTGACAACATCATCTACACTCACCAACAGTGACAGCACCTACATTCACCAACAGTGACATCATCCACACTCAATAACAGTGACATCATCTACATTCAACAACAGTGAAATCATCTACACTCACCAACAGTGACATCATCTACACTCACCAACAGTGACATCATCTACACTCACCAACAGTGTCATCATCTACATTCAACAACAGTGACAAAAACATCTATACTCACCAACAGTGAAATCATTGTACACTCACCAACAGTGACATCATCTACACTAACCAACCATGATATCATCTACACTCACCAACAGTGACATCATTTACACTCACCAAAAGTGACAACATCATCTACACTCACCAACACTGACAACATAATCTACAACGCCAACAGTGACATCATCTACACTCACCAACACTGACATCAACCACACTCACCAACAGTGACATCATCTACACTCACCAACAGTGACTTCATCTACACTCACCAACCGTGACATCATCTACACTCACCAACACTGACAACATCATCTACACCGACCAAGAGTGACATCATCTACACTCACCATCACTGATATCATCTACACTCACCAAAAGTGACAACAACATCTACACTCACCAACCGTGACATCATCTACACTCACCAACAGTGACATCATCTAAACTCAACAACAGTGACATCATGTACATTCACCAAATGTGACTTAAGCATCTACACTCACCAACAGTGAAATCATCTACGCTCACCAATAGTGACATCATCTACACTCACCTACAGTGACATCATCTACGCTCAACTACAGTGACATCATCTACACTCACCAACAGTGACAGCATCTACATGCACCAACAGTGGCATCATCCACACTCACCAACAGTGACATCATCTAAACTCACCAACAGTGATAGCATCTACATTCACCAACAGTGACATCATCCACAATCACCAACAGTGATATCATCTACACTCACCAACAGTGAAATCATCTACACTCACCAATAGTGTCATAATCTACGCTCACCAACAGTGAAATCATCTACACTCACCAATAGTGACATCTTCGTCACTCACCAACAGTGACAGTATCTACATTCACCAACAGTCACATCATCCACACTCACCAACAGTGACATCATCTACACTCACCAACAGTGACAGCGTCTACACTCACCAACAGAGACATCTTCTACACTCACCAGCAGTGACATCATCTACATTCACCAACAGTGACAAAAAACTTCTATACTTACCAATAGTGATATATTATAAACTCACCAACAGTGACATCATCTACACTCACCAACAGTGGCATCATTTACACTAACCAACAGTGACATGTTCTACACTCACCAACAGTGAAAACATCATCCACACTCAATAACAGTGACAGCATCTACATTCACCAACAGTCACATCATCCACACACACCAACAGTGACATCATCTACACTCACCAACAGTGACAGCGTCTACACTCATCAACAGAGACATCTTCTATACTCACAAACAGTGACATCATCTACACTCACCAACACAGACAACATCATCTAAACACACCGACAGTGACATCATCTACACTCACCAGCAGTGACATCATCTACATTCACCAACATGTTCTACACTCACCAACAGAGACAACATCATCCACACTCAATAACAGTGACATCATCTATAGTCACCAACAGTGAAATCATCTACACTCACCAACAGTGACATCATCTACACTCACTAACAATGATATAATCTACACTCACCAACAGTGACATCATCTACACTCACCAACAGTGACATCATCTACATTCACCAATAGTGACATCATCTACATTCACCAACAGTGACAAGAACATCTAGACTCACCAACAATGAACTCATCTACACTCACCAACAGTGAAATCATCTACACTCACCAACAGTGATATCAACTACACTCACCAACAGTTACAGCATCTACATTCACCAACAGTGACATCATCTACACTCACCAACAGTGACATAATTTACACTCACCAACAGTGACATCTTCTACACTCACCAACAGTGACAACATCATCTACACTCACCAACAGTGACATCATCTTCACTCAGCAACCGTGACATTATCTACAATAACCAACTGGGACATCATCTACACTCACCAAAAGTGACAATATCATCTACACTCAACAACAGTGACATCATCTACACTCACCAACCGTTACGTCATCTACACTCACCAACAGTGACATCAACTACACTCACCATCAGTGACAACATAATCAATACTCACCAACTGTGACATCATTTACACTCACCAAAAGTGACAACATCATCGACACTCACCAACAGAGACATCATCTATATTCACCAACACTGAGAACATCATCTACACTCACCAACAGTGACATCATCTACACTCAGCAACACTGACAACATCTTCTGGACGCACCAACAATGACATCATCTACACTCACCAACAGTGGCATCATCTACACTCACGAACAATGACAGCATCTTCATTCACCAACAGTGACACCATCATCTACACTCTTCTTCCTTATTTGGCTTGCCTTCGCAGACGAAGATTTATGGAGGGGGTAAAAAGCCCACGTCAGCTGCAGACTCATTTGTAGCTGACAAGTCCGATGCGGGACAGGCAGACACGGTGGCAGCGGTTGCAGGGGAAAATTGGTTGGTTGGGGTTGCGTCTTGGGTTTTTCCTCCTTTGCCTTTTGTCATTTACACTAACAAACTGTGACATGTTCTACACTCACCAACAGCGACAACATCATCTATACTCACCAACAGTGACATCATCTACACTCACCAACAGTGACAACATCATCTACGTTCATCAACAGTGACATCATCTTCACTCACAAAAAGTGACAACATAGTCCACACTCACCAACAGTGACATCATCTGCAGTCACCTACAGTGACATCATCTACACTCACCGACAGTGAAATCATCTACACTCACCAATAGTGACATCATCTACGCTCACCTACAGTGACATCATCTACACTCACCAACAGTGATATCATCTACACAAACACCAACAGTGACATCATCTACACTCACCAACAGTGACAGCATCTACATTCACCAACAGTGACATCATCTTCACTCAACAAAAGTGAGAAAATCATCTACACTCATCAACAGTGACATCATCTTCACTCAGCAACCGTGACATTATCTACACTCACCAACTGTGACATCATCTACACTCACCAAAAGTGACAACATCATCTACACTCACCAACCGTTACGTCATCCACACTCACCAACAGTGACATCATCTACACTCACCAACAGTGACAGCATCTACATTCACCAACAATGACATCATCCACACTCACCAACAGTGACATCATCTACACTCACCAACAGTGACATCATCAACACTCACCAACAGTGACAACATAATTTACACTCACCAACAGTGACACCATCATCTACACTCACCAACAGTGAAAACATCATCTGCACTCACCAACAGTGAAAACATCATCTGCACTCACCAACAGTGACACCATCATCTACTCTCACCAACAGTAACATCGTCATCTAAGCTCACCAACAGTGACATCATCTTCACTCAGCAACCGTGACATTATCTACGCTCACCAAAAGTGACAACATCATCTACACTCATCAACCGTGACATCTTCTACACACACCAACAGTGACAACATCATCTACGCTCACCAACAGTGACATCATCTTTACTCACCAAAAGTGACAACATAGTCTACACTCACCAAAAGTGACATCATCTACACTCACCGACAGTGAAATCATCTACACTCAGCAATAGTGACATCATCTATGCTCACCTACAGTGACATCATCTACACTCACCAACAGTGATATCATCTACACACACCAACAGTGACATCATCTAAACTCACCAACAGTAACAGCATCTACATTCCCCAAAAGTGACATCATCTTCACTTAGCAACAGTGACAACATCATCTACACTCACCAACAGTGACATCATCTTCACCAGCAACCGTGACATTATCTACACTCACCAACTGTGACATCATCTACACTCACCAAAAGTGAAAACATCATCTACACTCACCAACAGTGACATCATCTATACTCACCAACCGTAACGTCATATACACTAACCAACAGTGACAACATCTACACTCACCAACAGTGACATCAACGACACTCACCATCAGTGACAACATAATCAATACTCAGCAACTGTGACATCATTTACACTCACCAAAAGTGACAACATCATCTACACTAACCAACAGTGACAACATCATCGACACACACCAACAGAGACATCATCTATACTCAACAACACTGAGAAAATCATCTACACTCACCAACAGTGACATCATCTACACTCACCAACAGTGACATCATCTACACTCACCAACACTGACAACATCATCTGGACGCTCCAACAATGACATCATCTACACTCACCAACAGTGGCATCATCTACACTCACCAACAGTGACACCATCACCTACACTCACCCACAGTGACATCATCATCTAAGCTCACCAACAGTGACATCATCTTCACTCACCAAAAGTGACAACATAGTCTACACTCAGCAACAGTGACATCATCTGCACTCACCTACAGTGACATCATCTACACTCACCGACAGTGAAATCATCTACACTCACCAACAGTGACAGCATCTACATTCACCAACAGTGACATCATCTTCACTTAACAACAGTGACAACATCATCTACACTCACCAACAGTGACATCATCTTCACTCAGCAACCGTGACATTATCTACACTCACCAACTGTGACATCAACTACACTCACCATCAGTGACAACATAATCAATACTCAGTAACTGTGATATCATTTACACTCACCAAAAGTGACAACATCATCTACACTAACCAACAGTGACAACATCATCGACACACACCAACAGAGACATCATCTATACTCAACTACACTGAGAAAATCATCTACACTCACCAACAGTGACATCATTTACACTCACCAACAGTGACATCATCTACACTCACCAACACTGACAACATCATCTGGACGCACCAACAATGACATCATCTACACTCACCAACAGTGGCATCATCTACACTCACCAACAGTGACACCATCACCTACACTCACCCACAGTGACATCATCATCTAAGCTCACCAACAGTGACATCATCTTCACTCACCAAAAGTGACAACAGTATCTACACTCAGCAACAGTGACATCATCTGCACTCACCTACAGTGACATCATCTACACTCACCGACAGTGAAATCATCTACACTCACCAACAGTGACAGCATCTACATTCTCCAACAGTGACATCATCTTCACTTAACAACAGTGACAACATCATCTCCACTCACCAACAGTGACATCATCTACACTGACAAACAGTGACATCATCTACACTCACCAACAGTGACATCATCTAAACTCACCAACAGTGACATCATGTACATTTAGCAACTGTGATATTATCTACACTCACCAACAGTCAAATCATCTACAATCAGCAATAGTGTCATCATCTACGATCACCTACAGTGACATCATTACACTCACTAATAGTGACAGCATCTACATTCAACAACTGTGACATCATCCACACTCACCAACAGTGACATCATCTACACTAACCAACAGTGACAGCATCTACATTCACCAACAGTGACATCATCCACACTCACCAACAGTGACATCATCTATACTCACCAACAGTGAAATCATCTACACTCACCAATAGTGACATCATCTACGCTCACCAACAGTGAAATCATCTACACTCACCAATAGTGACATCATCGCCACTCACCAACACTGACAGCATCTACATTCACCAACAGTGACATCATCCACACTCACCAACAGTGACATCATCTAAACTCACCAACAGTGACATCTTCTACACTCACAAACAGTGACATCATCTAAACTCACCAACAGTGAATTCATCTACACTCACCAGCAGTGACATCATCTACATTCACCAACAGTGACAAAAACATCTATATTTACCAATAGTGATATATTATAAACTCACCAACAGTGACATCTTCTACATTCACCAACAGTGACATCATCTACACTCACCAACAGTGACATCATTTACACTAACAAACTGTGACATGTTCTACACTCACCAACAGTGACAACATCATCTATACTCACCAACAGTGACATCATCTACACTTACCAAAATTGACAACATCATCAACACTAATCAACCATGATATCATCTACAGTCACCAACAGTGACATCATCTACACTCACAAAAAGTGACAACAACATCTACACTCACCCACACTGTCATCAACCACACTCACCAACACTGACCACATTATCTGCACTCACCAACAATAACATCATCTACACTCACCAACACAGACAACATCATCTAAACACACCGACAGTGACATCATCTACACTCACCAGCAGTGACATCATCTACATTCACCAACATGTTCTACACTCACCAACAGAGACAACATCATCCACACTCAATAACAGTGACATCATCTATAGTCACCAACAGTGAAATCATCTACACTCACCAACAGTGACATCATCTACACTCACTGACAGTGATATCATCTACACTCACCAACAGTGACATCATCTACACTCACCAACAGTGACATCATCTACATTCACCAATAGTGACATCATCTACATTCACCAACAGTGACAGGAACATCTAGACTCACCAACAATGAACTCATCTACACTCACCAACAGTGAAATCATCTACACTCACCAACACTGACAACATCATCTGTACTCACCAAAAATGACATCATCTACACTCACAAACAGTGACATCATCTACACTCAACAACCGTGACATCATCTACACTCACCAACACTGACAACATCATCTACACACACCAACAGTGACATCATCTACACTCTCCAACACTGACATCCTCTACACACACCCACAGTGACACCATCATCTACACTCACCAACAGTGAAAACATTGTCTACACTCACCAACAGTTACACGATCATTTACACTCACCAACAGTGACATGGTCATCTAAGCTCAATAACAGTACATCATCTTCGCTCAGCAACCGTGACATTATCTACACTCACCAAAAGTGACAACATCATCTACACTCACCAACCATGACATCATCCACACTCACCAACAGTGATAACATCATCTACACTCACCAACAGTGACAACATCATCTACACTCACCAACAGTGACAGCACCTACATTCACCAACAGTGACATCATCCACACTCAATAACAGTGACATCATCTACATTCAACAACAGTGAAATCATCTACACTCACCAACAGTGACATCATCTACACTCACCAACAGTGACATCATCTACACTCACCAACAGTGTCATCATCTACATTCAACAACAGTGACAAAAACATCTATACTCACCAACAGTGAAATCATTGTACACTCACCAACAGTGACATCATCTACACTAACCAACCATGATATCATCTACACTCACCAACAGTGACATCATTTACACTCACCAAAAGTGACAACATCATCTACACTCACCAACACTGACAACATAATCTACAACGCCAACAGTGACATCATCTACACTCACCAACACTGACATCAACCACACTCACCAACAGTGACATCATCTACACTCACCAACAGTGACTTCATCTACACTCACCAACCGTGACATCATCTACACTCACCAACACTGACAACATCATCTACACCGACCAAGAGTGACATCATCTACACTCACCATCACTGACATCATCTACACTCACCAAAAGTGACAACAACATCTACACTCACCAACCGTGACATCATCTACACTCACCAACAGTGACATCATCTAAACTCAACAACAGTGACATCATGTACATTCACCAAATGTGACTTAAGCATCTACACTCACCAACAGTGAAATCATCTACGCTCACCAATAGTGACATCATCTACACTCACCTACAGTGACATCATCTACGCTCACCTACAGTGACATCATCTACACTCACCAACAGTGACAGCATCTACATGCACCAACAGTGGCATCATCCACACTCACCAACAGTGACATCATCTAAACTCACCAACAGTGATAGCATCTACATTCACCAACAGTGACATCATCCACAATCACCAACAGTGATATCATCTACACTCACCAACAGTGAAATCATCTACACTCACCAATAGTGTCATAATCTACGCTCACCAACAGTGAAATCATCTACACTCACCAATAGTGACAGTATCTACATTCACCAACAGTCACATCATCCACACTCACCAACAGTGACATCATCTACACTCACCAACAGTGACAGCGTCTACACTCACCAACAGAGACATCTTCTACACTCACCAGCAGTGACATCATCTACATTCACCAACAGTGACAAAAATCTTCTATACTTACCAATAGTGATATATTATAAACTCACCAACAGTGACATCATCTACACTCACCAACAGTGGCATCATTTACACTAACCAACAGTGACATGTTCTACACTCACCAACAGTGAAAACATCATCCACACTCAATAACAGTGACAGCATCTACATTCACCAACAGTGACAGCGTCTACACTCATCAACAGAGACAAGAACATCTAGACTCACCAACAATGAACTCATCTACACTCACCAACAGTGAAATCATCTACACTCACCAACAGTGATATCAACTACACTCACCAACAGTTACAGCATCTACATTCACCAACAGTGACATCATCTACACTCACCAACAGTGACAGCGTCTACACTCATCAACAGAGACATCTTCTATACTCACAAACAGTGACATCATCTACACTCACCAACACAGACAACATCATCTAAACACACCGACAGTGACATCATCTACACTCACCAGCAGTGACATCATCTACATTCACCAACATGTTCTACACTCACCAACAGAGACAACATCATCCACACTCAATAACAGTGACATCATCTATAGTCACCAACAGTGAAATCATCTACACTCACCAACAGTGACATCATCTACACTCACTAACAATGATATCATCTACACTCACCAACAGTGACATCATCTACACTCACCAACAGTGACATCATCTACATTCACCAATAGTGACATCATCTACACTCACCAACAGTGACATCTTCTACACTCACCAACAGTGACAACATCATCTACACTCACCAACAGTGACATCATCTTCACTCAGCAACCGTGACATTATCTACAATAACCAACTGGGACATCATCTACACTCACCAAAAGTGACAATATCATCTACACTCACCAACAGTGACATCATCTACACTCACCAACCGTTACGTCATCTACACTCACCAACAGTGACATCAACTACACTCACCATCAGTGACAACATAATCAATACTCACCAACTGTGACATCATTTACACTCACCAAAAGTGACAACATCATCGACACTCACCAACAGAGACATCATCTATATTCACCAACACTGAGAACATCATCTACACTCACCAACAGTGACATCATCTACACTCAGCAACACTGACAACATCTTCTGGACGCACCAACAATGACATCATCTACACTCACCAACAGTGGCATCATCTACACTCACGAACAATGACAGCATCTTCATTCACCAACAGTGACACCATCATCTACACTCTTCTTCCTTATTTGGCTTGCCTTCGCAGACGAAGATTTATGGAGGGGGTAAAAAGCCCACGTCAGCTGCAGACTCATTTGTAGCTGACAAGTCCGATGCGGGACAGGCAGACACGGTGGCAGCGGTTGCAGGGGAAAATTGGTTGGTTGGGGTTGCGTCTTGGGTTTTTCCTCCTTTGCCTTTTGTCATTTACACTAACAAACTGTGACATGTTCTACACTCACCAACAGCGACAACATCATCTATACTCACCAACAGTGACATCATCTACACTCACCAACAGTGACAACATCATCTACGTTCATCAACAGTGACATCATCTTCACTCACAAAAAGTGACAACATAGTCCACACTCACCAACAGTGACATCATCTGCAGTCACCTACAGTGACATCATCTACACTCACCGACAGTGAAATCATCTACACTCACCACTAGTGACATCATCTACGCTCACCTACAGTGACATCATCTACACTCACCAACAGTGATATCATCTACACAAACACCAACAGTGACATCATCTACACTCACCAACAGTGACAGCATCTACATTCACCAACAGTGACATCATCTTCACTCAACAAAAGTGAGAAAATCATCTACACTCATCAACAGTGACATCATCTTCACTCAGCAACCGTGACATTATCTACACTCACCAACTGTGACATCATCTACACTCACCAAAAGTGACAACATCATCTACACTCACCAACCGTTACGTCATCCACACTCACCAACAGTGACATCATCTACACTCACCAACAGTGACAGCATCTACATTCACCAACAATGACATCATCCACACTCACCAACAGTGACATCATCTACACTCACCAACAGTGACATCATCAACACTCACCAACAGTGACAACATAATTTACACTCACCAACAGTGACACCATCATCTACACTCACCAACAGTGAAAACATCATCTGCACTCACCAACAGTGAAAACATCATCTGCACTCACCAACAGTGACACCATCATCTACTCTCACCAACAGTAACATCGTCATCTAAGCTCACCAACAGTGACATCATCTTCACTCAGCAACCGTGACATTATCTACGCTCACCAAAAGTGACAACATCATCTACACTCATCAACCGTGACATCTTCTACACACACCAACAGTGACAACATCATCTACGCTCACCAACAGTGACATCATCTTTACTCACCAAAAGTGACAACATAGTCTACACTCACCAAAAGTGACATCATCTACACTCACCGACAGTGAAATCATCTACACTCAGCAATAGTGACATCATCTATGCTCACCTACAGTGACATCATCTACACTCACCAACAGTGATATCATCTACACACACCAACAGTGACATCATCTAAACTCACCAACAGTAACAGCATCTACATTCCCCAAAAGTGACATCATCTTCACTTAACAACAGTGACAACATCATCTACACTCACCAACAGTGACATCATCTTCACCAGCAACCGTGACATTATCTACACTCACCAACTGTGACATCATCTACACTCACCAAAAGTGAAAACATCATCTACACTCACCAACAGTGACATCATCTATACTCACCAACCGTTACGTCATATACACTAACCAACAGTGACAACATCTACACTCACCAACAGTGACATCAACGACACTCACCATCAGTGACAACATAATCAATACTCAGCAACTGTGACATCATTTACACTCACCAAAAGTGACAACATCATCTACACTAACCAACAGTGACAACATCATCGACACACACCAACAGAGACATCATCTATACTCAACAACACTGAGAAAATCATCTACACTCACCAACAGTGACATCATCTACACTCACCAACAGTGACATCATCTACACTCACCAACACTGACAACATCATCTGGACGCTCCAACAATGACATCATCTACACTCACCAACAGTGGCATCATCTACACTCACCAACAGTGACACCATCACCTACACTCACCCACAGTGACATCATCATCTAAGCTCACCAACAGTGACATCATCTTCACTCACCAAAAGTGACAACATAGTCTACACTCAGCAACAGTGACATCATCTGCACTCACCTACAGTGACATCATCTACACTCACCGACAGTGAAATCATCTACACTCACCAACAGTGACAGCATCTACATTCACCAACAGTGACATCATCTTCACTTAACAACAGTGACAACATCATCTACACTCACCAACAGTGACATCATCTTCACTCAGCAACCGTGACATTATCTACACTCACCAACTGTGACATCAACTACACTCACCATCAGTGACAACATAATCAATACTCAGTAACTGTGATATCATTTACACTCACCAAAAGTGACAACATCATCTACACTAACCAACAGTGACAACATCATCGACACACACCAACAGAGACATCATCTATACTCAACTACACTGAGAAAATCATCTACACTCACCAACAGTGACATCATTTACACTCACCAACAGTGACATCATCTACACTCACCAACACTGACAACATCATCTGGACGCACCAACAATGACATCATCTACACTCACCAACAGTGGCATCATCTACACTCACCAACAGTGACACCATCACCTACACTCACCCACAGTGACATCATCATCTAAGCTCACCAACAGTGACATCATCTTCACTCACCAAAAGTGACAACAGTATCTACACTCAGCAACAGTGACATCATCTGCACTCACCTACAGTGACATCATCTACACTCACCGACAGTGAAATCATCTACACTCACCAACAGTGACAGCATCTACATTCTCCAACAGTGACATCATCTTCACTTAACAACAGTGACAACATCATCTCCACTCACCAACAGTGACATCATCTACACTGACAAACAGTGACATCATCTACACTCACCAACAGTGACATCATCTAAACTCACCAACAGTGACATCATGTACATTTAGCAACTGTGATATTATCTACACTCACCAACAGTCAAATCATCTACAATCAGCAATAGTGACATCATCTACGATCACCTACAGTGACATCATTACACTCACTAATAGTGACAGCATCTACATTCAACAACTGTGACATCATCCACACTCACCAACAGTGACATCATCTACACTAACCAACAGTGACAGCATCTACATTCACCAACAGTGACATCATCCACACTCACCAACAGTGACATCATCTATACTCACCAACAGTGAAATCATCTACACTCACCAATAGTGACATCATCTACGCTCACCAACAGTGAAATCATCTACACTCACCAATAGTGACATCATCGCCACTCACCAACACTGACAGCATCTACATTCACCAACAGTGACATCATCCACACTCACCAACAGTGACATCATCTAAACTCACCAACAGTGACATCTTCTACACTCACAAACAGTGACATCATCTAAACTCACCAACAGTGAATTCATCTACACTCACCAGCAGTGACATCATCTACATTCACCAACAGTGACAAAAACATCTATATTTACCAATAGTGATATATTATAAACTCACCAACAGTGACATCTTCTACATTCACCAACAGTGACATCATCTACACTCACCAACAGTGACATCATTTACACTAACAAACTGTGACATGTTCTACACTCACCAACAGTGACAACATCATCTATACTCACCAACAGTGACATCATCTACACTTACCAAAATTGACAACATCATCAACACTAATCAACCATGATATCATCTACAGTCACCAACAGTGACATCATCTACACTCACAAAAAGTGACAACAACATCTACACTCACCCACACTGTCATCAACCACACTCACCAACACTGACCACATTATCTGCACTCACCAACAATAACATCATCTACACTCACCAACACAGACAACATCATCTAAACACACCGACAGTGACATCATCTACACTCACCAGCAGTGACATCATCTACATTCACCAACATGTTCTACACTCACCAACAGAGACAACATCATCCACACTCAATAACAGTGACATCATCTATAGTCACCAACAGTGAAATCATCTACACTCACCAACAGTGACATCATCTACACTCACTGACAGTGATATCATCTACACTCACCAACAGTGACATCATCTACACTCACCAACAGTGACATCATCTACATTCACCAATAGTGACATCATCTACATTCACCAACAGTGACAGGAACATCTAGACTCACCAACAATGAACTCATCTACACTCACCAACAGTGAAATCATCTACACTCACCAACACTGACAACATCATCTGTACTCACCAAAAATGACATCATCTACACTCACAAACAGTGACATCATCTACACTCAACAACCGTGACATCATCTACACTCACCAACACTGACAACATCATCTACACACACCAACAGTGACATCATCTACACTCTCCAACACTGACATCCTCTACACACACCCACAGTGACACCATCATCTACACTCACCAACAGTGAAAACATTGTCTACACTCACCAACAGTGACACGATCATTTACACTCACCAACAGTGACATGGTCATCTAAGCTCAATAACAGTACATCATCTTCACTCAGCAACCGTGACATTATCTACACTCACCAAAAGTGACAACATCATCTACACTCACCAACCATGACATCATCCACACTCACCAACAGTGATAACATCATCTACACTCACCAACAGTGGCATCATCTACACTCACCAACAGTGACACCATCACCTACACTCACCCACAGTGACATCATCATCTAAGCTCACCAACAGTGACATCATCTTCACTCACCAAAAGTGACAACATAGTCTACACTCAGCAACAGTGACATCATCTGCACTCACCTACAGTGACATCATCTACACTCACCGACAGTGAAATCATCTACACTCACCAACAGTGACAGCATCTACATTCACCAACAGTGACATCATCTTCACTTAACAACAGTGACAACATCATCTACACTCACCAACAGTGACATCATCTTCACTCAGCAACCGTGACATTATCTACACTCACCAACTGTGACATCAACTACACTCACCATCAGTGACAACATAATCAATACTCAGTAACTGTGATATCATTTACACTCACCAAAAGTGACAACATCATCTACACTAACCAACAGTGACAACATCATCGACACACACCAACAGAGACATCATCTATACTCAACTACACTGAGAAAATCATCTACACTCACCAACAGTGACATCATTTACACTCACCAACAGTGACATCATCTACACTCACCAACACTGACAACATCATCTGGACGCACCAACAATGACATCATCTACACTCACCAACAGTGGCATCATCTACACTCACCAACAGTGACACCATCACCTACACTCACCCACAGTGACATCATCATCTAAGCTCACCAACAGTGACATCATCTTCACTCACCAAAAGTGACAACAGTATCTACACTCAGCAACAGTGACATCATCTGCACTCACCTACAGTGACATCATCTACACTCACCGACAGTGAAATCATCTACACTCACCAACAGTGACAGCATCTACATTCTCCAACAGTGACATCATCTTCACTTAACAACAGTGACAACATCATCTCCACTCACCAACAGTGACATCATCTACACTGACAAACAGTGACATCATCTACACTCACCAACAGTGACATCATCTAAACTCACCAACAGTGACATCATGTACATTTAGCAACTGTGATATTATCTACACTCACCAACAGTCAAATCATCTACAATCAGCAATAGTGACATCATCTACGATCACCTACAGTGACATCATTACACTCACTAATAGTGACAGCATCTACATTCAACAACTGTGACATCATCCACACTCACCAACAGTGACATCATCTACACTAACCAACAGTGACAGCATCTACATTCACCAACAGTGACATCATCCACACTCACCAACAGTGACATCATCTATACTCACCAACAGTGAAATCATCTACACTCACCAATAGTGACATCATCTACGCTCACCAACAGTGAAATCATCTACACTCACCAATAGTGACATCATCGCCACTCACCAACACTGACAGCATCTACATTCACCAACAGTGACATCATCCACACTCACCAACAGTGACATCATCTAAACTCACCAACAGTGACATCTTCTACACTCACAAACAGTGACATCATCTAAACTCACCAACAGTGAATTCATCTACACTCACCAGCAGTGACATCATCTACATTCACCAACAGTGACAAAAACATCTATATTTACCAATAGTGATATATTATAAACTCACCAACAGTGACATCTTCTACATTCACCAACAGTGACATCATCTACACTCACCAACAGTGACATCATTTACACTAACAAACTGTGACATGTTCTACACTCACCAACAGTGACAACATCATCTATACTCACCAACAGTGACATCATCTACACTTACCAAAATTGACAACATCATCAACACTAATCAACCATGATATCATCTACAGTCACCAACAGTGACATCATCTACACTCACAAAAAGTGACAACAACATCTACACTCACCCACACTGTCATCAACCACACTCACCAACACTGACCACATTATCTGCACTCACCAACAATAACATCATCTACACTCACCAACACAGACAACATCATCTAAACACACCGACAGTGACATCATCTACACTCACCAGCAGTGACATCATCTACATTCACCAACATGTTCTACACTCACCAACAGAGACAACATCATCCACACTCAATAACAGTGACATCATCTATAGTCACCAACAGTGAAATCATCTACACTCACCAACAGTGACATCATCTACACTCACTGACAGTGATATCATCTACACTCACCAACAGTGACATCATCTACACTCACCAACAGTGACATCATCTACATTCACCAATAGTGACATCATCTACATTCACCAACAGTGACAGGAACATCTAGACTCACCAACAATGAACTCATCTACACTCACCAACAGTGAAATCATCTACACTCACCAACACTGACAACATCATCTGTACTCACCAAAAATGACATCATCTACACTCACAAACAGTGACATCATCTACACTCAACAACCGTGACATCATCTACACTCACCAACACTGACAACATCATCTACACACACCAACAGTGACATCATCTACACTCTCCAACACTGACATCCTCTACACACACCCACAGTGACACCATCATCTACACTCACCAACAGTGAAAACATTGTCTACACTCACCAACAGTGACACGATCATTTACACTCACCAACAGTGACATGGTCATCTAAGCTCAATAACAGTACATCATCTTCACTCAGCAACCGTGACATTATCTACACTCACCAAAAGTGACAACATCATCTACACTCACCAACCATGACATCATCCACACTCACCAACAGTGATAACATCATCTACACTCACCAACAGTGACAACATCATCTACACTCACCAACAGTGACAGCACCTACATTCACCAACAGTGACATCATCCACACTCAATAACAGTGACATCATCTACATTCAACAACAGTGAAATCATCTACACTCACCAACACAGACAACATCATCTAAACACACCGACAGTGACATCATCTACACTCACCAGCAGTGACATCATCTACATTCACCAACATGTTCTACACTCACCAACAGAGACAACATCATCCACACTCAATAACAGTGACATCATCTATAGTCACCAACAGTGAAATCATCTACACTCACCAACAGTGACATCATCTACACTCACTAACAATGATATCATCTACACTCACCAACAGTGACATCATCTACACTCACCAACAGTGACATCATCTACATTCACCAATAGTGACATCATCTACATTCACCAACAGTGACAAGAACATCTAGACTCACCAACAATGAACTCATCTACACTCACCAACAGTGAAATCATCTACACTCACCAACAGTGATATCAACTACACTCACCAACAGTTACAGCATCTACATTCACCAACAGTGACATCATCTACACTCACCAACAGTGACATAATTTACACTCACCAACAGTGACATCTTCTACACTCACCAACAGTGACAACATCATCTACACTCACCAACAGTGACATCATCTTCACTCAGCAACCGTGACATTATCTACAATAACCAACTGGGACATCATCTACACTCACCAAAAGTGACAATATAATCTACACTCACCAACAGTGACATCATCTACACTCACCAACCGTTACGTCATCTACACTCACCAACAGTGACATCAACTACACTCACCATCAGTGACAACATAATCAATACTCACCAACTGTGACATCATTTACACTCACCAAAAGTGACAACATCATCGACACTCACCAACAGAGACATCATCTATATTCACCAACACTGAGAACATCATCTACACTCACCAACAGTGACATCATCTACACTCAGCAACACTGACAACATCTTCTGGACGCACCAACAATGACATCATCTACACTCACCAACAGTGGCATCATCTACACTCACGAACAATGACAGCATCTTCATTCACCAACAGTGACACCATCATCTACACTCTTCTTCCTTATTTGGCTTGCCTTCGCAGACGAAGATTTATGGAGGGGGTAAAAAGCCCACGTCAGCTGCAGACTCATTTGTAGCTGACAAGTCCGATGCGGGACAGGCAGACACGGTGGCAGCGGTTGCAGGGGAAAATTGGTTGGTTGGGGTTGCGTCTTGGGTTTTTCCTCCTTTGCCTTTTGTCATTTACACTAACAAACTGTGACATGTTCTACACTCACCAACAGTGACAACATCATCTATACTCACCAACAGTGACATCATCTACACTCACCAAAAGTGACAACATCATCTACGACACCAACAGTGACATCATGTACACTCACCAACACTGTCATCAACCACACTCACCAACAGTGACATCATCAACACTCACCAACACTGACAACATCATCTGCACTCACCAACAATGACATCATCTACACTCACAAACAGTGACATCATCTACACTCAACAACCGTGACATCATCTACACTCACCAACACTGACAACATCATCTACACCCACCAACAGTGACATCATCTACACTCTCCAACACTGACATCATATACACTCACCAACAGTGACAACATAATTTACACTCACCAACAGTGACATCATCTACACTCACCACAGTGACATTATCTACACACACCAACAGTGACACGATCATGTACGCTCACCAACAGTGACATCGTCATCTAAGCTCACTAACAGTGACATCATCTTCACTCAGCAACCGTGACATTATCTACACTCACCAAAAGTGACAACATCATCTACACTCACCAACAGTGACAACATCATCTACACTCACCAACAGTGACAGCATCTACATTCACCAACAGTGACATCATCCACACTCAATAACAGTGACATCATCTACAGTCACCAACAGTGAAATCATCTACACTCACCAACAGTGTCATCTTCTAGATTCAACAACAGTGACAAAAACAACTATACTCACCAACAGTGAAATCATCTACACTCACCAACAGTGACATCATCTACACTCACCAACCATGATATCATCTACACTCACCAACAGTGACAAAATACATCTATACTTACCAATAGTGATATATTATAAACTCACCAACAGTGACATCATCTACACTCACCAACAGTCACATCATTTACACTAACCAACAGTGACATGTTCTACACTCACCAACAGTGAAAACATCATCCACACTCAATAACAGTGACAGCATCTACATTCACCAACAGTCACATTATCCACACACACCAACAGTGACATCATCTACACTCACCAACAGTGAAAGCGTCTACACTCACCAACAGAGACATCTTCTACACACACCAACAGTGACAACATCATCTACGCTCACCAACAGTGACATCATCTTTACTCACCAAAAGTGACAACATAGTCTACACTCACCAAAAGTGACATCATCTACACTCACCGACAGTGAAATCATCTACACTCAGCAATAGTGACATCATCTATGCTCACCTACAGTGACATCATCTACACTCACCAACAGTGATATCATCTACACACACCAACAGTGACATCATCTAAACTCACCAACAGTAACAGCATCTACATTCCCCAAAAGTGACATCATCTTCACTTAACAACAGTGACAACATCATCTACACTCACCAACAGTGACATCATCTTCACCAGCAACCGTGACATTATCTACACTCACCAACTGTGACATCATCTACACTCACCAAAAGTGAAAACATCATCTACACTCACCAACAGTGACATCATCTATACTCACCAACCGTTACGTCATATACACTAACCAACAGTGACAACATCTACACTCACCAACAGTGACATCAACGACACTCACCATCAGTGACAACATAATCAATACTCAGCAACTGTGACATCATTTACACTCACCAAAAGTGACAACATCATCTACACTAACCAACAGTGACAACATCATCGACACACACCAACAGAGACATCATCTATACTCAACAACACTGAGAAAATCATCTACACTCACCAACAGTGACATCATCTACACTCACCAACAGTGACACCATCTACACTCACCAACACTGACAACATCATCTGGACGCTCCAACAATGACATCATCTACACTCACCAACAGTGGCATCATCTACACTCACCAACAGTGACACCATCACCTACACTCACCCACAGTGACATCATCATCTAAGCTCACCAACAGTGACATCATCTTCACTCACCAAAAGTGACAACATAGTCTACACTCAGCAACAGTGACATCATCTGCACTCACCTACAGTGACATCATCTACACTCACCGACAGTGAAATCATCTACACTCACCAACAGTGACAGCATCTACATTCACCAACAGTGACATCATCTTCACTTAACAACAGTGACAACATCATCTACACTCACCAACAGTGACATCATCTTCACCAGCAACCGTGACATTATCTACACTCACCAACTGTGACATCATCTACACTCACCAAAAGTGAAAACATCATCTACACTCACCAACAGTGACAACATCATCGACACACACCAACAGAGACATCATCTATACTCAACTACACTGAGAAAATCATCTACACTCACCAACAGTGACATCATTTACACTCACCAACAGTGACATCATCTACACTCACCAACACTGACAACATCATCTGGACGCACCAACAATGACATCATCTACACTCACCAACAGTGGCATCATCTACACTCACCAACAGTGACACCATCACCTACACTCACCCACAGTGACATCATCATCTAAGCTCACCAACAGTGACATCATCTTCACTCACCAAAAGTGACAACAGTATCTACACTCAGCAACAGTGACATCATCTGCACTCACCTACAGTGACATCATCTACACTCACCGACAGTGAAATCATCTACACTCACCAACAGTGACAGCATCTACATTCTCCAACAGTGACATCATCTTCACTTAACAACAGTGACAACATCATCTCCACTCACCAACAGTGACATCATCTACACTGACAAACAGTGACATCATCTACACTCACCAACAGTGACATCATCTAAACTCACCAACAGTGACATCATGTACATTTAGCAACTGTGATATTATCTACACTCACCAACAGTCAAATCATCTACAATCAGCAATAGTGACATCATCTACGATCACCTACAGTGACATCATTACACTCACTAATAGTGACAGCATCTACATTCAACAACTGTGACATCATCCACACTCACCAACAGTGACATCATCTACACTAACCAACAGTGACAGCATCTACATTCACCAACAGTGACATCATCCACACTCACCAACAGTGACATCATCTATACTCACCAACAGTGAAATCATCTACACTCACCAATAGTGACATCATCTACGCTCACCAACAGTGAAATCATCTACACTCACCAATAGTGACATCATCGCCACTCACCAACACTGACAGCATCTACATTCACCAACAGTGACATCATCCACACTCACCAACAGTGACATCATCTAAACTCACCAACAGTGACATCTTCTACACTCACAAACAGTGACATCATCTAAACTCACCAACAGTGAATTCATCTACACTCACCAGCAGTGACATCATCTACATTCACCAACAGTGACAAAAACATCTATATTTACCAAGAGTGATATATTATAAACTCACCAACAGTGACATCAACTACACTCACCATCAGTGACAACATAATCAATACTCACCAACTGTGACATCATTTACACTCACCAAAAGTGACAACATCATCGACACTCACCAACAGAGACATCATCTATATTCACCAACACTGAGAACATCATCTACACTCACCAACAGTGACATCATCTACACTCAGCAACACTGACAACATCTTCTGGACGCACCAACAATGACATCATCTACACTCACCAACAGTGGCATCATCTACACTCACGAACAATGACAGCATCTTCATTCACCAACAGTGACACCATCATCTACACTCTTCTTCCTTATTTGGCTTGCCTTCGCAGACGAAGATTTATGGAGGGGGTAAAAAGCCCACGTCAGCTGCAGACTCATTTGTAGCTGACAAGTCCGATGCGGGACAGGCAGACACGGTGGCAGCGGTTGCAGGGGAAAATTGGTTGGTTGGGGTTGCGTCTTGGGTTTTTCCTCCTTTGCCTTTTGTCATTTACACTAACAAACTGTGACATGTTCTACACTCACCAACAGTGACAACATCATCTATACTCACCAACAGTGACATCATCTACACTCACCAAAAGTGACAACATCATCTACGACACCAACAGTGACATCATGTACACTCACCAACACTGTCATCAACCACACTCACCAACAGTGACATCATCAACACTCACCAACACTGACAACATCATCTGCACTCACCAACAATGACATCATCTACACTCACAAACAGTGACATCATCTACACTCAACAACCGTGACATCATCTACACTCACCAACACTGACAACATCATCTACACCCACCAACAGTGACATCATCTACACTCTCCAACACTGACATCATATACACTCACCAACAGTGACAACATAATTTACACTCACCAACAGTGACATCATCTACACTCACCACAGTGACATTATCTACACACACCAACAGTGACACGATCATGTACGCTCACCAACAGTGACATCGTCATCTAAGCTCACTAACAGTGACATCATCTTCACTCAGCAACCGTGACATTATCTACACTCACCAAAAGTGACAACATCATCTACACTCACCAACAGTGACAACATCATCTACACTCACCAACAGTGACAGCATCTACATTCACCAACAGTGACATCATCCACACTCAATAACAGTGACATCATCTACAGTCACCAACAGTGAAATCATCTACACTCACCAACAGTGTCATCTTCTAGATTCAACAACAGTGACAAAAACAACTATACTCACCAACAGTGAAATCATCTACACTCACCAACAGTGACATCATCTACACTCACCAACCATGATATCATCTACACTCACCAACAGTGACAAAATACATCTATACTTACCAATAGTGATATATTATAAACTCACCAACAGTGACATCATCTACACTCACCAACAGTCACATCATTTATACTAACCAACAGTGACATGTTCTACACTCACCAACAGTGAAAACATCATCCACACTCAATAACAGTGACAGCATCTACATTCACCAACAGTCACATTATCCACACACACCAACAGTGACATCATCTACACTCACCAACAGTGAAAGCGTCTACACTCACCAACAGAGACATCTTCTACACACACCAACAGTGACAACATCATCTACGCTCACCAACAGTGACATCATCTTTACTCACCAAAAGTGACAACATAGTCTACACTCACCAAAAGTGACATCATCTACACTCACCGACAGTGAAATCATCTACACTCAGCAATAGTGACATCATCTATGCTCACCTACAGTGACATCATCTACACTCACCAACAGTGATATCATCTACACACACCAACAGTGACATCATCTAAACTCACCAACAGTAACAGCATCTACATTCCCCAAAAGTGACATCATCTTCACTTAACAACAGTGACAACATCATCTACACTCACCAACAGTGACATCATCTTCACCAGCAACCGTGACATTATCTACACTCACCAACTGTGACATCATCTACACTCACCAAAAGTGAAAACATCATCTACACTCACCAACAGTGACATCATCTATACTCACCAACCGTTACGTCATATACACTAACCAACAGTGACAACATCTACACTCACCAACAGTGACATCAACGACACTCACCATCAGTGACAACATAATCAATACTCAGCAACTGTGACATCATTTACACTCACCAAAAGTGACAACATCATCTACACTAACCAACAGTGACAACATCATCGACACACACCAACAGAGACATCATCTATACTCAACAACACTGAGAAAATCATCTACACTCACCAACAGTGACATCATCTACACTCACCAACAGTGACATCATCTACACTCACCAACACTGACAACATCATCTGGACGCTCCAACAATGACATCATCTACACTCACCAACAGTGGCATCATCTACACTCACCAACAGTGACACCATCACCTACACTCACCCACAGTGACATCATCATCTAAGCTCACCAACAGTGACATCATCTTCACTCACCAAAAGTGACAACATAGTCTACACTCAGCAACAGTGACATCATCTGCACTCACCTACAGTGACATCATCTACACTCACCGACAGTGAAATCATCTACACTCACCAACAGTGACAGCATCTACATTCACCAACAGTGACATCATCTTCACTTAACAACAGTGACAACATCATCTACACTCACCAACAGTGACATCATCTTCACCAGCAACCGTGACATTATCTACACTCACCAACTGTGACATCATCTACACTCACCAAAAGTGAAAACATCATCTACACTCACCAACAGTGACAACATCATCGACACACACCAACAGAGACATCATCTATACTCAACTACACTGAGAAAATCATCTACACTCACCAACAGTGACATCATTTACACTCACCAACAGTGACATCATCTACACTCACCAACACTGACAACATCATCTGGACGCACCAACAATGACATCATCTACACTCACCAACAGTGGCATCATCTACACTCACCAACAGTGACACCATCACCTACACTCACCCACAGTGACATCATCATCTAAGCTCACCAACAGTGACATCATCTTCACTCACCAAAAGTGACAACAGTATCTACACTCAGCAACAGTGACATCATCTGCACTCACCTACAGTGACATCATCTACACTCACCGACAGTGAAATCATCTACACTCACCAACAGTGACAGCATCTACATTCTCCAACAGTGACATCATCTTCACTTAACAACAGTGACAACATCATCTCCACTCACCAACAGTGACATCATCTACACTGACAAACAGTGACATCATCTACACTCACCAACAGTGACATCATCTAAACTCACCAACAGTGACATCATGTACATTTAGCAACTGTGATATTATCTACACTCACCAACAGTCAAATCATCTACAATCAGCAATAGTGACATCATCTACGATCACCTACAGTGACATCATTACACTCACTAATAGTGACAGCATCTACATTCAACAACTGTGACATCATCCACACTCACCAACAGTGACATCATCTACACTAACCAACAGTGACAGCATCTACATTCACCAACAGTGACATCATCCACACTCACCAACAGTGACATCATCTATACTCACCAACAGTGAAATCATCTACACTCACCAATAGTGACATCATCTACGCTCACCAACAGTGAAATCATCTACACTCACCAATAGTGACATCATCGCCACTCACCAACACTGACAGCATCTACATTCACCAACAGTGACATCATCCACACTCACCAACAGTGACATCATCTAAACTCACCAACAGTGACATCTTCTACACTCACAAACAGTGACATCATCTAAACTCACCAACAGTGAATTCATCTACACTCACCAGCAGTGACATCATCTACATTCACCAACAGTGACAAAAACATCTATATTTACCAATAGTGATATATTATAAACTCACCAACAGTGACATCTTCTACATTCACCAACAGTGACATCATCTACACTCACCAACAGTGACATCATTTACACTAACAAACTGTGACATGTTCTACACTCACCAACAGTGACAACATCATCTATACTCACCAACAGTGACATCATCTACACTCACCAAAAGTGACAACATCATCTACGACACCAACAGTGACATCATGTACACTCACCAACACTGTCATCAACCACACTCACCAACAGTGACATCATCAACACTCACCAACACTGACAACATCATCTGCACTCACCAACAATGACATCATCTACACTCACAAACAGTGACATCATCTACACTCAACAACCGTGACATCTTCTACACTCACCAACACTGACAACATCATCTACACCCACCAACAGTGACATCATCTACACTCTCCAACACTGACATCATATACACTCACCAACAGTGACAACATAATTTACACTCACCAACAGTGACATCATCTACACTCACCACAGTGACATTATCTACACACACCAACAGTGACACGATCATGTACGCTCACCAACAGTGACATCGTCATCTAAGCTCACTAACAGTGACATCATCTTCACTCAGCAACCGTGACATTATCTACACTCACCAAAAGTGACAACATCATCTACACTCACCAACAGTGACAACATCATCTACACTCACCAACAGTGACAGCATCTACATTCACCAACAGTGACATCATCCACACTCAATAACAGTGACATCATCTACAGTCACCAACAGTGAAATCATCTACACTCACCAACAGTGTCATCTTCTAGATTCAACAACAGTGACAAAAACAACTATACTCACCAACAGTGAAATCATCTACACTCACCAACAGTGACATCATCTACACTCACCAACCATGATATCATCTACACTCACCAACAGTGACAAAATACATCTATACTTACCAATAGTGATATATTATAAACTCACCAACAGTGACATCATCTACACTCACCAACAGTCACATCATTTACACTAACCAACAGTGACATGTTCTACACTCACCAACAGTGAAAACATCATCCACACTCAATAACAGTGACAGCATCTACATTCACCAACAGTCACATTATCCACACACACCAACAGTGACATCATCTACACTCACCAACAGTGAAAGCGTCTACACTCACCAACAGAGACATCTTCTATACTCACAAACAGTGACATCATCTACACTCACCAACACAGACAACATCATCTAAACACACCGACAGTGACATCATCTACACTCACCAGCAGTGACAAAAAACATCTATACTTACCAATAGTGATATATTATAAACTCACCAACAGTGACATCATCTACACTCACCAACAGTGACATCATTTACACTAACAAACAGTGACATGTTCTACACTCACCAACAGTGACAACATCATCCACACTCAATAACAGTGACATCATCTATAGTCACCAACAGTGAAATCATCTACACTCACCAACGGTGACATCATCTACACTCACCAACAGTGATATCATCTACGCTCACCAACAGTGACATCATCTACACTCACCAACAGTGACATCATCTACACTCACCAATAGTGACATCATCTACATTCACCAACAGTGACAAGAACATCTAGACTCACCAACAATGAACTCATCTACACTCACCAACAGTGAAATCATATACACTCACCAACAGTGATATCAACTACACTCACCAACAGTTACAGCATCTACATTCACCAACAGTGACATCATCTACACTCACCAACAGTGACATAATTTACACTCACCAACAGTGACATCTTCTACACTCACCAACAGTGACAACATCATCTACACTCACCAACAGTGACATCATCTTCACTCAGCAACCGTGACATTATCTACAATCACCAACTGGGACATCATCTACACTCACCAAAAGTGAAAACATCATCTACACTCACCAACAGTGACATCATCTACACTCACCAACCGTTAAGTCATCTACACTCATCAACAGTGACATCAACTACACTCACCATCAGTGACAACATAATCAATACTCACCAACTGTGACATCATTTACACTCACCAAAAGTGACAACATCATCTACACTAACCAACAGTGACAACATCATCGACACTCACCAACAGAGACATCATCTATATTCACCAACACTGAGCACATCATCTACACTCACCAACAGTGGCATCATCTACACTCACGAACAATGACAGCATCTTCATTCACCAACAGTGACACCATCATCTACACTCTTCTTCCTTATTTGGCTTGCCTTCGCAGACGAAGATTTATGGAGGGGGTAAAAAGCCCACGTCAGCTGCAGACTCGTTTGTAGCTGACAAGTTCGATGCGGGACAGGCAGACACGGTTGAGTGGTTGCAGGGGAAAATTGGTTGGTTGGGGTTGCGTCTTGGGTTTTTCCTCCTTTGCCTTTTGTCATTTACACTAACAAACTGTGACATGTTCTACACTCACCAACAGTGACAACATCATCTATACTCACCAACAGTGACATCATCTACACTCACCAAAAGTGACAACATCATCTACGACACCAACAGTGACATCATGTACACTCACCAACACTGTCATCAACCACACTCACCAACAGTGACATCATCAACACTCACCAACACTGACAACATCATCTGCACTCACCAACAATGACATCATCTACACACACAAACAGTGACATCATCTACACTCAACAACCGTGACATCATCTACACTCACCAACACTGACAACATCATCTACACCCACCAACAGTGACATCATCTACACTCTCCAACACTGACATCATCTACACTCACCAACAGTGACAACATAATTTACACTCACCAACAGTGACATCATCTACACTCACCACAGTGACATTATCTACACACACCCAAAGTGACACCATCATCTACACTCACCAACAGTGAAAACATTATCTACACTCACCAACAGTGACACGATCATTTACGCTCACCAACAGTGACATCGTCATCTAAGCTCACTAACAGTGACATCATCTTCACTCAGCAAACGTGACATTATCTACACTCACCAAAAGTGACAACATCATCTACACTCACCAACCGTGACATCATGCACACTCACCAACAGTGACAACATCATCTACACTCACCAACAGTGACAACATCATCTACACTCACCAACAGTGACAGCATCTACATTCACCAACAGTGACATCATCCACACTCAATAACAGTGAAATCATCTACACTCACCAATAGTGACATAATCTATGCTCACCAACAGAGATATCATATACACTCACCAATAGTGACATCATCGTCACTCACCAACAGTGACAGCATCTACGTTCACCAAAGTCACATCATTCACACTCACCAACAGTGACATCATCTAAACTCACCAACAGAGACATCTTCTACACTCACAAACAGTGACATCATCTACACTCACCAACACAGACATCATCATCTACACTCACCAACAATGACATCATCTACATTCACCAACAGTGGCATCATTCACACTTACCAACAGTGACATCATCTAAACTCACCAACAGTGAGAGCATCTACACTCACCAACAGTGACATCTTCTACACTGACAAACAGTGACATCATCTACACTCACCAACAGTGACATCATCTAAACTCACCAACAGTGACATCATGTACATTCACCAACTGTGACATCATTACACTCACTAAGAGTGACAGCATCTACACTCACCAGCAGTGACAACATCATCTACACTCACCAACAGTGACATCATCTACAGTCACCAACAGTGAAATCATCTACACTCACCAACAGTGACATCATCTACACTCACAAACAGTGACATCATCTACACTCAACAACCGTGACATCATCTACACTCACCAACACTGACAACATCACCTACACCCACCAACAGTGACATCATCTACACTCTCCAACACTGACATTATCTACACACACCCACAGTGACACCATCATCCACACTCACCAACAGTGAAAACATTATCTACACTCACCAACAGTGACACGATCATCTACGCTCACCAACAGTGACATCGTCCTCTAAGCTCAATAACAGTGACATCATCTTCACTCAGCAACTGTGGCATTATCTATACTCACCAAAAGTGACAACATCATCTACACTCACCAACCGTGACATCATCCACACTAACCAACAGTGACATCATCTAAACTCACCAACAGTGTCATCATCTACATTCAACAACACTGACAAAAACATCTATACTCACCAACAGTGAAATCATCTACACTCACCAACAGTGACATCATCTACACTAACCAACCATGATATCATCTACACTCACCAACAGTGACATCATTTACACTCACCAAAAGTGACAACATCATCTACACTCACTAACACTGACAACATAATCTACAACACCAACAGTGACATCATCGACACTCACCAACACTGACATCAACCACAAACACCAGCAGTGACATCATCTACACTCACCAACAGTGACATCATGTACACTCACCAACACTGACAATATCATCTGCACTCACAAACAATGACATCCTCTTCACTCACCAACAGTGACTTCATCTACACTCACCAACCGTGACATCATCTACACTCACCAACACTGACAACATCATCTACACCCACCTAGAGTGACATCATCTACACTCACCATCACTGACATCATCTACACTCACCAAAAGTGACAACATCATCTACACTCACCAACCGTGACATCATCTACACTCACCAACAGTGACATCATCTAAACTCACCAACAGTGACATCATGTACATTCACCAACTGTGACTTAAACATCTACACTCACCAACAGTGAAATCACCTACGCTCACCAATAGTGACATCATCTATACTCACCTACAGTGACATCATCTACACTCACCAACAGTGAAATCATCTACAATCACCAATAGTGACATCATCTACGCACACCTACAGTGACATCATTACACTCACTAACATTGACAGCATCTACATGCACCAACAGTGACATCATCCACACTCACCAACAGTCACATCATCTAAACTCACCAACAGTGACAGCATCTACATTCACCAACAGTGACATCATCCACACTCACCAACAGTGATATCATCTATACTCACCAACAGTGAAATCATCTACACTCACCAATAGGGTCATAATCTACGCTCACCAACAGTGAAATCATCTACACTCACCAATAGTGACATCATCGTCACTCACCAACAGTGACAGCATCTACATTCACCAACAGTCACATCATCCACACTCACCAAACAGTGACATCATCTACACTCACCAACAGTGACAGCATCTACATTCACCAACAGAGACATCTTCTATACTCACAAACAGTGACATCATCTACACTCACCAACACAGACAACATCATCTAAACACACCAACAGTGACATCATCTACACTCACCAGCAGTGACATCATCTACATTCACCACAGTGACAAAAAACATCTATACTTACCAATAGTGATATATTATAAACTCACCAACAGTGACATCTTCTACACTCACCAACAGAGACATCATCTACACTCACCAACAGTGACATCATCTACACTCACCAATAGTGACATCATCTATATTCACCAACAGTGACAAGAACATCTAGACTCACCAACAGTGAACTCATCTACACTCACGAACAGTGAAATCATCTTCACTCACCAACAGTGATATCAACTACACTCACCAACAGTTACAGCATCTACATTCACCAACAGTGACATCATCTACACTCACCAACAGTGACATAATTTACACTCACCAACAGTGACATCTTCTACACTCACCAACAGTGACAACATCATCTACACTCACCAACAGTGACATCATCTTCACTCAGCAACCGTGGCATTAGCTACAATCATCAATTGGGACATCATCTACACTCACCAAAAGTGACAACATCATCTAAACTCACAAACAGTGACATCATCTACACTCACCAACAGTGACATAATTTACACTCACCAACAGTGACATCTTCTACACTCACCAACAGTGACAACATCATCTACACTCACCAACAGTGACATCATCTTCACTCAAAAACCGTGGCATTAGCTACAATCACCAATTGGGACATCATCTACACTCACCAAAAGTGACAACATCATCTAAACTCACCAACAGTGACATCATCTACACTCACCAACCGTTACGTCATCTACACTCACCAACAGTGACACCATCTACACTCACCAACAGTGACATCAACTACACTCACCATCAGTGACAACATAATCAATACTCACCAACTGTGACATCATTTACACTCACCAAAAGTGACAACATCATCTACACTAACCAACAGTGACAACATCATCGACACTCACCAACAGAGACATCATCTATATTCACCAACACTGAGAACATCATCTACACTCACCAACAGTGACATCTTCTACACTCACCAACACTGACATCATCTACACTCAGCAACACTGACAACATCTTCTGGATGCACCAACAATGACATCATCTACACTCACCAACAGTGGCATCATCTACACTCACGAACAATGACAGCATCTTCATTCACCAACAGTGACACCATCATCTACACTCTTCTTCCTTATTTGGCTTGGCTTCGTGGACGAAGATTTATGGAGGGGGTAAAAAGTTCACGTCAGCTGCAGGCTCGTTTGTAGCTGACAAGTCTGATGCGGGACAGGCAGACACGGTTGCAGCGGGTGCAGGGGAAAATTAGTTGGTAGGGGTTGCGTCTTGGGTTTTTCTTCCTTTGCCTTTTGTCATTTACAATAAAAAACTGTGACATGTTCAACACTCACCAACAGTGACAACATCATCTATACTCACCAACAGTGACATCATCTACACTCACCAAAAGTGACAACATCAACTACGACACCAACAGTGACATCATGTACACTCACCAACACTGTCATCAACCACACTCACCAACAGTGAAATCATCTACACACACCAACACTGACAACATCATCTGCACTCACCAACAATGACATCATCTACACTCACAAACAGTGACATCATCTACACTCAACAACCGTGACATCATCTACACACACCAACACTGACAACATCATCTACACCCACCAACAGTGACATCATCTACACTCTCCAACACTGACATCATCTACACTCACCAACAGTGTCAACATAATTTACACTCACCAACAGTGACTTCATCTACACTCACCACAGTGACATTATCTACACACACCCACAGTGACAACATCATCTACACTCACCAACAGTGAAAACATTATCTACACTCACCAACAGTGACACTATCATGTACGCTCACCAACAGTGACATTGTCATCTAAGCTCACTAACAGTGACATCATCTTCACTCAGCAACCATGACATTATCTACACTCACCAAAAGTGACAACATCATCTACACTCACCAACCGTGACATCATACACACTCACCAACAGTGACAACATCATCTACACTCAGCAACAGTGACAACATCATCTACACTCACCAACAGTGACAGCATCTACATTCACCAACAGTGACATCATCCACACTCAATATCAGTGACATCATCTACAGTCACCAACAGTGAAATCATCTACAATCACCAATAGTGACATCATCTACGCTCACCTACAGTGACATCATTACACTCACTAAGAGTGACAGCATCTACACTCACCAGCAGTGACAACATCATCTACACTCACCAACAGTGACATCATCTACAGTCACCAACAGTGAAATCATCTAAACTCACCAACAGTGACATCATCTACACTCACAAACAGTGACATCATCTACACTCAACAACCGTGACATCTTCTACACTCACCAACACTGACATCATCTACACTCAGCAACACTGACAACATCTTCTGGACGCACCAACAATGACATCATCTACACTCACCAACAGTGGCATCATCTACACTCACGAACAATGACAGCATCTTCATTCACCAACAGTGACACCATCATTTACACTCTTCTTCCTTATTTGGCTCGTTTGTAGCTCACAAGTCCAATGCGGGAGAGGCAGACACGGTTGCAGCGGTTGCAGGGGAAAATTGGTTGGTTGGGGTTGCGTCTTGGTTTTTTCCTCCTTTGCCTTTTGTCATTTACACTAACAAACTGTGACATGTTCTACACTCACCAACAGTGACAACATCATCTATACTCACCAACAGTGACATCATCTACACTCACCAAAAGTGACAACATCATCTACGACACCAACAGTGACATCATGTACACTCACCAACACTGTCATCAACCACACACACCAACAGTGACATCATCTACACTCACCAACAGTGACATCATTCACACTCACCAACACTGACAACATCATCTGCACTCACCAACAATGACATCATCTACACTCACAAACAGTGACATCATCTACACTCAACAACCGTGACATCATCTACACACACCAACACTGAAAACATCATCTACACCCACCAACAGTGACACCATCTACACTCTCCAACACTTACATCATCTACACTCACCAACAGTGACAACATAATTTACACTCACCAACAGTGACATCATCTACACTCACCACAGTGACATTATCAACACACACCCACAGTGACACCATCATCTACACTCACCAACAGTGAAAACATTATCTACACTCACCAACAGTGACACGATCATGTACGCTCACCAACAGTGACATCGTCATCTAAGCTCACTAACAGTGACATCATCTTCACTCCGCAACCGTGACATTATCTACACTCACCAAAAGTGACAACATCATCTACACTCACCAACCGTGACATCATACACACTCACAAACAGTGACAACATCATCTACACTCAGCAACAGTGACAACATAATCTACACTCATCAACAGTGACAGCATCTACATTCACCAACAGTGACATCATCCACACTCAATAACAGTGACATCATCTACAGTCACCAACAGTGAAATCATCTACACTCACCAACAGTGACATCATCTATACTGGCCAACAGTGACATCATCTACACTCACCAACAGTGTCAACTTCTACATTCAACAACAGTGACAAAAACAACTATACTCACCAACAGTGAAATCATCTACCCTCACCAACAGTGACATCATCTATACTGGCCAACAGTGACATCATCTACACTCACCAACAGTGTCAACTTCTACATTCAACAACAGTGACAAAAACAACTATACTCACCAACAGTGAAATCATCTACCCTCACCAACAGTGACATCATCTATACTGGCCAACAGTGACATCATCTACACTCACCAACAGTGTAACTTCTACATTCAACAACAGTGACAAAAACAACTATACTCACCAACAGTGAAATCATCTACCCTCACCAACAGTGACATCATCTACACTCACCAACCATGATGTCATCTACACTCACCAACAGTGACATCATTTACACTCACCAACAGAGACAAGAACATCTAGACTCACTAACAGTGAAATCATCTACACTCACCAAAAGTGACATCTTCTACACTAACCTACAGTGACATCATCTACACTCACCAACAGTGAAATCATCAACACTCACCAACAGTGACATCATCTACACTTACCAACAGTGACATCATCTACACTCACCAACACTGAAAACATCATCTGGACGCACCAACAATGACATCATCTACATTCACCAACAGTGACATCATTCACACTCACCAACAGTGACATCATCTAAACTCACCAACAGTGAGAGCATCTACACTCACCAACAGTGACATCTTCTACACTGACAAACAGTGACATCATCTACACTCACCAACAGTGACATCATCTAAACTCACCAACAGTGACATCATGTACATTCACCAACTGTGATATTATCTACACTCACCAACATTGAAATCATCTACAATCACCAATAGTGACATCATCTACGCTCACCTACAGTGACATCATTACACTCACTAAGAGTGACAACATCTACACTCACCAGCAGTGACAACATCATCTACACTCACCAACAGTGACATCATCTACATTCACCAACAGTGACAAGAACATCTAGACTCACCAACAGTGAACTCATCTACACTCACCAACAGTGAAATCATCTTCAATCACCAACAGTGATATCAACTACACTCACCAACAGTGACATCATCTAAACTCACCAACAGTGACATCATGTACATTCACCAACTGTGTCTTAAACATCTACACTCACCAACAGTGAAATCATCTACACTCACCAATAGTGACATCATCTACACTCACCTACAGTGACATCATCTACACTCACCAACAGTGAAGTCATCTACAATCACCAATAGTGACATCATCTACGCACACCTACAGTGACATCATTACACACATTAACCGTGACAGCATCTACATGCACCAACAGTGACATCATCCACACTCACCAACAGTGACATCATCTAAACTCACCAACAGTGACAGCACCTACATTCACCAACAGTGACATCATCCACACTCACCAACAGTGATATCATCTATACTCACCAACAGTGAAATCATCTACACTCACCAATAGGGTCATAATCTACGCTCACCAACAGTGAAATCATCTACACTCACCAATAGTGACATCATCGTCACTCACCAACAGTGACAGCATCTACATTCACCAACAGTCACATCATCCACACTCACCAACAGTGACAACATCTACACTCACCAACAGAGACATCTATACTCACAAACAGTGACATCATCAACACTCACCAACACAGACAACATCATCTAAACACACCAACAGTGACATCATCTACACTCACCAGCAGTGACATCATCTACATTCACCAACAGTGACAAAAAACATCTATACTTACCAATAGTGATATATTATAAACTCACCAACAGTGACATCTTCTACACTCACCAACAGTGACATCATCTACACTCACCAACAGTGACAACATTTACACTAACAAACAGTGACATGTTCTACACTCACCAACAGCGACATCATCTACACTCACCAACAGTGACATCATCTACACTCACCAATAGTGACATCATCTACATTCACCAACAGTGACAAAAAACATCTATACTTACCAATAGTGATATATTATAAACTCACCAACAGTGACATCTTCTACACTCACCAACAGTGACATCATCTACACTCACCAACAGTGACAACATCATCCACACTCAATAACAGTGACATCATCTACAGTCACCAACAGTGAAACCATCTACACTCACCAACAGTGACATCATCTACATTCACCAACAGTGACATCATCTACACTCACCAACAGTGACATCATCTACACTCACCAACAGTGACATCATCTACACTCACCAATAGTGACATCATCTACATTCACCAACAGTTACAAGAACATCTAGACTCACCAACAGTGAACTCATCTACACTCACCAACAGTGAAATCATCTTCACTCACCAACAGTGATATCAACTACACTCACCAACAGTTACGGCTTCTACATTCACCAACAGTGACGTCATCTACACTCACCAACAGTGACATAATTTACACTCACCAACAGTGACATCTTCTACACTCACCAACAGTGACAACATCATCTACACTCACCAACATTGACATCATCTTCACTCAGCAACCGTGACATTATCTACAATCAACAACTGGGACATCATCTACACTCACCAAAAGTGACAATATCATATACACTCACCAACAGTGACATCATCTACACTCACCAACCGTTACGTCATCTACACTCACCAACAGTGACAACATCTACACTCACCAACAGTGACATCAACTACACTCACCATCAGTGACATCATCTACACTCACCAAAAGTGACAACATCATCTACGACACCAACAGTGACATCATGTACACTCACCAACACTGTCATCAACCACACTCACCAACAGTGACATCATCAACACTCACCAACACTGACAACATCATCTGCACTCACCAACAATGACATCATCTACACTCACAAACAGTGACATCATCTACACTCAACAACCGTGACATCATCTACACTCACCAACACTGACAACATCATCTACACCCACCAACAGTGACATCATCTACACTCTCCAACACTGACATCATATACACTCACCAACAGTGACAACATAATTTACACTCACCAACAGTGACATCATCTACACTCACCACAGTGACATTATCTACACACACCAACAGTGACACGATCATGTACGCTCACCAACAGTGACATCGTCATCTAAGCTCACTAACAGTGACATCATCTTCACTCAGCAACCGTGACATTATCTACACTCACCAAAAGTGACAACATCATCTACACTCACCAACAGTGACAACATCATCTACACTCACCAACAGTGACAGCATCTACATTCACCAACAGTGACATCATCCACACTCAATAACAGTGACATCATCTACAGTCACCAACAGTGAAATCATCTACACTCACCAACAGTGTCATCTTCTAGATTCAACAACAGTGACAAAAACAACTATACTCACCAACAGTGAAATCATCTACACTCACCAACAGTGACATCATCTACACTCACCAACCATGATATCATCTACACTCACCAACAGTGACAAAATACATCTATACTTACCAATAGTGATATATTATAAACTCACCAACAGTGACATCATCTACACTCACCAACAGTCACATCATTTACACTAACCAACAGTGACATGTTCTACACTCACCAACAGTGAAAACATCATCCACACTCAATAACAGTGACAGCATCTACATTCACCAACAGTCACATTATCCACACACACCAACAGTGACATCATCTACACTCACCAACAGTGAAAGCGTCTACACTCACCAACAGAGACATCTTCTACACACACCAACAGTGACAACATCATCTACGCTCACCAACAGTGACATCATCTTTACTCACCAAAAGTGACAACATAGTCTACACTCACCAAAAGTGACATCATCTACACTCACCGACAGTGAAATCATCTACACTCAGCAATAGTGACATCATCTATGCTCACCTACAGTGACATCATCTACACTCACCAACAGTGATATCATCTACACACACCAACAGTGACATCATCTAAACTCACCAACAGTGAAATCATCTACACTCACCAATAGGGTCATAATCTACGCTCACCAACAGTGAAATCATCTACACTCACCAATAGTGACATCATCGTCACTCACCAACAGTGACAGCATCTACATTCACCAACAGTCACATCATCCACACTCACCAAACAGTGACATCATCTACACTCACCAACAGTGACAGCATCTACATTCACCAACAGAGACATCTTCTATACTCACAAACAGTGACATCATCTACACTCACCAACACAGACAACATCATCTAAACACACCAACAGTGACATCATCTACACTCACCAGCAGTGACATCATCTACATTCACCACAGTGACAAAAAACATCTATACTTACCAATAGTGATATATTATAAACTCACCAACAGTGACATCTTCTACACTCACCAACAGAGACATCATCTACACTCACCAACAGTGACATCATCTACACTCACCAATAGTGACATCATCTATATTCACCAACAGTGACAAGAACATCTAGACTCACCAACAGTGAACTCATCTACACTCACGAACAGTGAAATCATCTTCACTCACCAACAGTGATATCAACTACACTCACCAACAGTTACAGCATCTACATTCACCAACAGTGACATCATCTACACTCACCAACAGTGACATAATTTACACTCACCAACAGTGACATCTTCTACACTCACCAACAGTGACAACATCATCTACACTCACCAACAGTGACATCATCTTCACTCAGCAACCGTGGCATTAGCTACAATCATCAATTGGGACATCATCTACACTCACCAAAAGTGACAACATCATCTAAACTCACAAACAGTGACATCATCTACACTCACCAACAGTGACATAATTTACACTCACCAACAGTGACATCTTCTACACTCACCAACAGTGACAACATCATCTACACTCACCAACAGTGACATCATCTTCACTCAAAAACCGTGGCATTAGCTACAATCACCAATTGGGACATCATCTACACTCACCAAAAGTGACAACATCATCTAAACTCACCAACAGTGACATCATCTACACTCACCAACCGTTACGTCATCTACACTCACCAACAGTGACACCATCTACACTCACCAACAGTGACATCAACTACACTCACCATCAGTGACAACATAATCAATACTCACCAACTGTGACATCATTTACACTCACCAAAAGTGACAACATCATCTACACTAACCAACAGTGACAACATCATCGACACTCACCAACAGAGACATCATCTATATTCACCAACACTGAGAACATCATCTACACTCACCAACAGTGACATCTTCTACACTCACCAACACTGACATCATCTACACTCAGCAACACTGACAACATCTTCTGGACGCACCAACAATGACATCATCTACACTCACCAACAGTGGCATCATCTACACTCACGAACAATGACAGCATCTTCATTCACCAACAGTGACACCATCATCTACACTCTTCTTCCTTATTTGGCTTGGCTTCGTGGACGAAGATTTATGGAGGGGGTAAAAAGTTCACGTCAGCTGCAGGCTCGTTTGTAGCTGACAAGTCTGATGCGGGACAGGCAGACACGGTTGCAGCGGGTGCAGGGGAAAATTAGTTGGTAGGGGTTGCGTCTTGGGTTTTTCTTCCTTTGCCTTTTGTCATTTACAATAAAAAACTGTGACATGTTCAACACTCACCAACAGTGACAACATCATCTATACTCACCAACAGTGACATCATCTACACTCACCAAAAGTGACAACATCAACTACGACACCAACAGTGACATCATGTACACTCACCAACACTGTCATCAACCACACTCACCAACAGTGAAATCATCTACACACACCAACACTGACAACATCATCTGCACTCACCAACAATGACATCATCTACACTCACAAACAGTGACATCATCTACACTCAACAACCGTGACATCATCTACACACACCAACACTGACAACATCATCTACACCCACCAACAGTGACATCATCTACACTCTCCAACACTGACATCATCTACACTCACCAACAGTGTCAACATAATTTACACTCACCAACAGTGACTTCATCTACACTCACCACAGTGACATTATCTACACACACCCACAGTGACAACATCATCTACACTCACCAACAGTGAAAACATTATCTACACTCACCAACAGTGACACTATCATGTACGCTCACCAACAGTGACATTGTCATCTAAGCTCACTAACAGTGACATCATCTTCACTCAGCAACCGTGACATTATCTACACTCACCAAAAGTGACAACATCATCTACACTCACCAACCGTGACATCATACACACTCACCAACAGTGACAACATCATCTACACTCAGCAACAGTGACAACATCATCTACACTCACCAACAGTGACAGCATCTACATTCACCAACAGTGACATCATCCACACTCAATATCAGTGACATCATCTACAGTCACCAACAGTGAAATCATCTACAATCACCAATAGTGACATCATCTACGCTCACCTACAGTGACATCATTACACTCACTAAGAGTGACAGCATCTACACTCACCAGCAGTGACAACATCATCTACACTCACCAACAGTGACATCATCTACAGTCACCAACAGTGAAATCATCTAAACTCACCAACAGTGACATCATCTACACTCACAAACAGTGACATCATCTACACTCAACAACCGTGACATCTTCTACACTCACCAACACTGACATCATCTACACTCAGCAACACTGACAACATCTTCTGGACGCACCAACAATGACATCATCTACACTCACCAACAGTGGCATCATCTACACTCACGAACAATGACAGCATCTTCATTCACCAACAGTGACACCATCATTTACACTCTTCTTCCTTATTTGGCTCGTTTGTAGCTCACAAGTCCAATGCGGGAGAGGCAGACACGGTTGCAGCGGTTGCAGGGGAAAATTGGTTGGTTGGGGTTGCGTCTTGGTTTTTTCCTCCTTTGCCTTTTGTCATTTACACTAACAAACTGTGACATGTTCTACACTCACCAACAGTGACAACATCATCTATACTCACCAACAGTGACATCATCTACACTCACCAAAAGTGACAACATCATCTACGACACCAACAGTGACATCATGTACACTCACCAACACTGTCATCAACCACACACACCAACAGTGACATCATCTACACTCACCAACAGTGACATCATTCACACTCACCAACACTGACAACATCATCTGCACTCACCAACAATGACATCATCTACACTCACAAACAGTGACATCATCTACACTCAACAACCGTGACATCATCTATACACACCAACACTGAAAACATCATCTACACCCACCAACAGTGACACCATCTACACTCTCCAACACTTACATCATCTACACTCACCAACAGTGACAACATAATTTACACTCACCAACAGTGACATCATCTACACTCACCACAGTGACATTATCAACACACACCCACAGTGACACCATCATCTACACTCACCAACAGTGAAAACATTATCTACACTCACCAACAGTGACACGATCATGTACGCTCACCAACAGTGACATCGTCATCTAAGCTCACTAACAGTGACATCATCTTCACTCCGCAACCGTGACATTATCTACACTCACCAAAAGTGACAACATCATCTACACTCACCAACCGTGACATCATACACACTCACAAACAGTGACAACATCATCTACACTCAGCAACAGTGACAACATAATCTACACTCATCAACAGTGACAGCATCTACATTCACCAACAGTGACATCATCCACACTCAATAACAGTGACATCATCTACAGTCACCAACAGTGAAATCATCTACACTCACCAACAGTGACATCATCTATACTGGCCAACAGTGACATCATCTACACTCACCAACAGTGTCAACTTCTACATTCAACAACAGTGACAAAAACAACTATACTCACCAACAGTGAAATCATCTACCCTCACCAACAGTGACATCATCTATACTGGCCAACAGTGACATCATCTACACTCACCAACAGTGTCAACTTCTACATTCAACAACAGTGACAAAAACAACTATACTCACCAACAGTGAAATCATCTACCCTCACCAACAGTGACATCATCTATACTGGCCAACAGTGACATCATCTACACTCACCAACAGTGTAACTTCTACATTCAACAACAGTGACAAAAACAACTATACTCACCAACAGTGAAATCATCTACCCTCACCAACAGTGACATCATCTACACTCACCAACCATGATGTCATCTACACTCACCAACAGTGACATCATTTACACTCACCAACAGAGACAAGAACATCTAGACTCACTAACAGT
The DNA here is from genome assembly GCF_036971445.1 of Narcine bancroftii. Taxonomy (NCBI): domain Eukaryota; kingdom Metazoa; phylum Chordata; class Chondrichthyes; order Torpediniformes; family Narcinidae; genus Narcine; species Narcine bancroftii. The sequence continues at coordinate 45,219,732 of NC_091474.1, read as the reverse complement.
GAAATCATCTACACTCACCAAAAGTGACATCATCTACACTAACCTACAGTGACATCATCTACACTCACCAACAGTGAAATCATCAACACTCACCAACAGTGACATCATCTACACTTACCAACAGTGACATCATCTACACTCACCAACACTGAAAACATCATCTGGACGCACCAACAATGACATCATCTACATTCACCAACAGTGACATCATTCACACTCACCAACAGTGACATCATCTAAACTCACCAACAGTGAGAGCATCTACACTCACCAACAGTGACATCTTCTACACTGACAAACAGTGACATCATCTACACTCACCAACAGTGACATCATCTAAACTCACCAACAGTGACATCATGTACATTCACCAACTGTGATATTATCTACACTCACCAACATTGAAATCATCTACAATCACCAATAGTGACATCATCTACGCTCACCTACAGTGACATCATTACACTCACTAAGAGTGACAACATCTACACTCACCAGCAGTGACAACATCATCTACACTCACCAACAGTGACATCATCTACATTCACCAACAGTGACAAGAACATCTAGACTCACCAACAGTGAACTCATCTACACTCACCAACAGTGAAATCATCTTCAATCACCAACAGTGATATCAACTACACTCACCAACAGTGACATCATCTAAACTCACCAACAGTGACATCATGTACATTCACCAACTGTGTCTTAAACATCTACACTCACCAACAGTGAAATCATCTACACTCACCAATAGTGACATCATCTACACTCACCTACAGTGACATCATCTACACTCACCAACAGTGAAGTCATCTACAATCACCAATAGTGACATCATCTACGCACACCTACAGTGACATCATTACACACATTAACCGTGACAGCATCTACATGCACCAACAGTGACATCATCCACACTCACCAACAGTGACATCATCTAAACTCACCAACAGTGACAGCACCTACATTCACCAACAGTGACATCATCCACACTCACCAACAGTGATATCATCTATACTCACCAACAGTGAAATCATCTACACTCACCAATAGGGTCATAATCTACGCTCACCAACAGTGAAATCATCTACACTCACCAATAGTGACATCATCGTCACTCACCAACAGTGACAGCATCTACATTCACCAACAGTCACATCATCCACACTCACCAACAGTGACAACATCTACACTCACCAACAGAGACATCTATACTCACAAACAGTGACATCATCAACACTCACCAACACAGACAACATCATCTAAACACACCAACAGTGACATCATCTACACTCACCAGCAGTGACATCATCTACATTCACCAACAGTGACAAAAAACATCTATACTTACCAATAGTGATATATTATAAACTCACCAACAGTGACATCTTCTACACTCACCAACAGTGACATCATCTACACTCACCAACAGTGACAACATTTACACTAACAAACAGTGACATGTTCTACACTCACCAACAGCGACATCATCTACACTCACCAACAGTGACATCATCTACACTCACCAATAGTGACATCATCTACACTCACCAATAGTGACATCATCTACATTCACCAACAGTGACAAAAAACATCTATACTTACCAATAGTGATATATTATAAACTCACCAACAGTGACATCTTCTACACTCACCAACAGTGACATCATCTACACTCACCAACAGTGACAACATCATCCACACTCAATAACAGTGACATCATCTACAGTCACCAACAGTGAAACCATCTACACTCACCAACAGTGACATCATCTACATTCACCAACAGTGACATCATCTACACTCACCAACAGTGACATCATCTACACTCACCAACAGTGACATCATCTACACTCACCAATAGTGACATCATCTACATTCACCAACAGTTACAAGAACATCTAGACTCACCAACAGTGAACTCATCTACACTCACCAACAGTGAAATCATCTTCACTCACCAACAGTGATATCAACTACACTCACCAACAGTTACGGCTTCTACATTCACCAACAGTGACGTCATCTACACTCACCAACAGTGACATAATTTACACTCACCAACAGTGACATCTTCTACACTCACCAACAGTGACAACATCATCTACACTCACCAACATTGACATCATCTTCACTCAGCAACCGTGACATTATCTACAATCAACAACTGGGACATCATCTACACTCACCAAAAGTGACAATATCATATACACTCACCAACAGTGACATCATCTACACTCACCAACCGTTACGTCATCTACACTCACCAACAGTGACAACATCTACACTCACCAACAGTGACATCAACTACACTCACCATCAGTGACATCATCTACACTCACCAAAAGTGACAACATCATCTACGACACCAACAGTGACATCATGTACACTCACCAACACTGTCATCAACCACACTCACCAACAGTGACATCATCAACACTCACCAACACTGACAACATCATCTGCACTCACCAACAATGACATCATCTACACTCACAAACAGTGACATCATCTACACTCAACAACCGTGACATCATCTACACTCACCAACACTGACAACATCATCTACACCCACCAACAGTGACATCATCTACACTCTCCAACACTGACATCATATACACTCACCAACAGTGACAACATAATTTACACTCACCAACAGTGACATCATCTACACTCACCACAGTGACATTATCTACACACACCAACAGTGACACGATCATGTACGCTCACCAACAGTGACATCGTCATCTAAGCTCACTAACAGTGACATCATCTTCACTCAGCAACCGTGACATTATCTACACTCACCAAAAGTGACAACATCATCTACACTCACCAACAGTGACAACATCATCTACACTCACCAACAGTGACAGCATCTACATTCACCAACAGTGACATCATCCACACTCAATAACAGTGACATCATCTACAGTCACCAACAGTGAAATCATCTACACTCACCAACAGTGTCATCTTCTAGATTCAACAACAGTGACAAAAACAACTATACTCACCAACAGTGAAATCATCTACACTCACCAACAGTGACATCATCTACACTCACCAACCATGATATCATCTACACTCACCAACAGTGACAAAATACATCTATACTTACCAATAGTGATATATTATAAACTCACCAACAGTGACAACATCTACACTCACCAACAGTCACATCATTTACACTAACCAACAGTGACATGTTCTACACTCACCAACAGTGAAAACATCATCCACACTCAATAACAGTGACAGCATCTACATTCACCAACAGTCACATTATCCACACACACCAACAGTGACATCATCTACACTCACCAACAGTGAAAGCGTCTACACTCACCAACAGAGACATCTTCTACACACACCAACAGTGACAACATCATCTACGCTCACCAACAGTGACATCATCTTTACTCACCAAAAGTGACAACATAGTCTACACTCACCAAAAGTGACATCATCTACACTCACCGACAGTGAAATCATCTACACTCAGCAATAGTGACATCATCTATGCTCACCTACAGTGACATCATCTACACTCACCAACAGTGATATCATCTACACACACCAACAGTGACATCATCTAAACTCACCAACAGTAACAGCATCTACATTCCCCAAAAGTGACATCATCTTCACTTAACAACAGTGACAACATCATCTACACTCACCAACAGTGACATCATCTTCACCAGCAACCGTGACATTATCTACACTCACCAACTGTGACATCATCTACACTCACCAAAAGTGAAAACATCATCTACACTCACCAACAGTGACATCATCTATACTCACCAACCGTTACGTCATATACACTAACCAACAGTGACAACATCTACACTCACCAACAGTGACATCAACGACACTCACCATCAGTGACAACATAATCAATACTCAGCAACTGTGACATCATTTACACTCACCAAAAGTGACAACATCATCTACACTAACCAACAGTGACAACATCATCGACACACACCAACAGAGACATCATCTATACTCAACAACACTGAGAAAATCATCTACACTCACCAACAGTGACATCATCTACACTCACCAACAGTGACATCATCTACACTCACCAACACTGACAACATCATCTGGACGCTCCAACAATGACATCATCTACACTCACCAACAGTGGCATCATCTACACTCACCAACAGTGACACCATCACCTACACTCACCCACAGTGACATCATCATCTAAGCTCACCAACAGTGACATCATCTTCACTCACCAAAAGTGACAACATAGTCTACACTCAGCAACAGTGACATCATCTGCACTCACCTACAGTGACATAATCTACACTCACCGACAGTGAAATCATCTACACTCACCAACAGTGACAGCATCTACATTCACCAACAGTGACATCATCTTCACTTAACAACAGTGACAACATCATCTACACTCACCAACAGTGACATCATCTTCACTCAGCAACCGTGACATTATCTACACTCACCAACTGTGACATCAACTACACTCACCATCAGTGACAACATAATCAATACTCAGTAACTGTGATATCATTTACACTCACCAAAAGTGACAACATCATCTACACTAACCAACAGTGACAACATCATCGACACACACCAACAGAGACATCATCTATACTCAACTACACTGAGAAAATCATCTACACTCACCAACAGTGACATCATTTACACTCACCAACAGTGACATCATCTACACTCACCAACACTGACAACATCATCTGGACGCACCAACAATGACATCATCTACACTCACCAACAGTGGCATCATCTACACTCACCAACAGTGACACCATCACCTACACTCACCCACAGTGACATCATCATCTAAGCTCACCAACAGTGACATCATCTTCACTCACCAAAAGTGACAACAGTATCTACACTCAGCAACAGTGACATCATCTGCACTCACCTACAGTGACATCATCTACACTCACCGACAGTGAAATCATCTACACTCACCAACAGTGACAGCATCTACATTCTCCAACAGTGACATCATCTTCACTTAACAACAGTGACAACATCATCTCCACTCACCAACAGTGACATCATCTACACTGACAAACAGTGACATCATCTACACTCACCAACAGTGACATCATCTAAACTCACCAACAGTGACATCATGTACATTTAGCAACTGTGATATTATCTACACTCACCAACAGTCAAATCATCTACAATCAGCAATAGTGACATCATCTACGATCACCTACAGTGACATCATTACACTCACTAATAGTGACAGCATCTACATTCAACAACTGTGACATCATCCACACTCACCAACAGTGACATCATCTACACTAACCAACAGTGACAGCATCTACATTCACCAACAGTGACATCATCCACACTCACCAACAGTGACATCATCTACGCTCACCAACAGTGAAATCATCTACACTCACCAATAGTGACATCATCGCCACTCACCAACACTGACAGCATCTACATTCACCAACAGTGACATCATCCACACTCACCAACAGTGACATCATCTAAACTCACCAACAGTGACATCTTCTACACTCACAAACAGTGACATCATCTAAACTCACCAACAGTGAATTCATCTACACTCACCAGCAGTGACATCATCTACATTCACCAACAGTGACAAAAACATCTATATTTACCAATAGTGATATATTATAAACTCACCAACAGTGACATCTTCTACATTCACCAACAGTGACATCATCTACACTCACCAACAGTGACATCATTTACACTAACAAACTGTGACATGTTCTACACTCACCAACAGTGACAACATCATCTATACTCACCAACAGTGACATCATCTACACTCACCAAAAGTGACAACATCATCTACGACACCAACAGTGACATCATGTACACTCACCAACACTGTCATCAACCACACTCACCAACAGTGACATCATCAACACTCACCAACACTGACAACATCATCTGCACTCACCAACAATGACATCATCTACACTCACAAACAGTGACATCATCTACACTCAACAACCGTGACATCTTCTACACTCACCAACACTGACAACATCATCTACACCCACCAACAGTGACATCATCTACACTCTCCAACACTGACATCATATACACTCACCAACAGTGACAACATAATTTACACTCACCAACAGTGACATCATCTACACTCACCACAGTGACATTATCTACACACACCAACAGTGACACGATCATGTACGCTCACCAACAGTGACATCGTCATCTAAGCTCACTAACAGTGACATCATCTTCACTCAGCAACCGTGACATTATCTACACTCACCAAAAGTGACAACATCATCTACACTCACCAACAGTGACAACATCATCTACACTCACCAACAGTGACAGCATCTACATTCACCAACAGTGACATCATCCACACTCAATAACAGTGACATCATCTACAGTCACCAACAGTGAAATCATCTACACTCACCAACAGTGTCATCTTCTAGATTCAACAACAGTGACAAAAACAACTATACTCACCAACAGTGAAATCATCTACACTCACCAACAGTGACATCATCTACACTCACCAACCATGATATCATCTACACTCACCAACAGTGACAAAATACATCTATACTTACCAATAGTGATATATTATAAACTCACCAACAGTGACATCATCTACACTCACCAACAGTCACATCATTTACACTAACCAACAGTGACATGTTCTACACTCACCAACAGTGAAAACATCATCCACACTCAATAACAGTGACAGCATCTACATTCACCAACAGTCACATTATCCACACACACCAACAGTGACATCATCTACACTCACCAACAGTGAAAGCGTCTACACTCACCAACAGAGACATCTTCTATACTCACAAACAGTGACATCATCTACACTCACCAACACAGACAACATCATCTAAACACACCGACAGTGACATCATCTACACTCACCAGCAGTGACAAAAAACATCTATACTTACCAATAGTGATATATTATAAACTCACCAACAGTGACATCATCTACACTCACCAACAGTGACATCATTTACACTAACAAACAGTGACATGTTCTACACTCACCAACAGTGACAACATCATCCACACTCAATAACAGTGACATCATCTATAGTCACCAACAGTGAAATCATCTACACTCACAAACGGTGACATCATCTACACTCACCAACAGTGATATCATCTACGCTCACCAACAGTGACATCATCTACACTCACCAACAGTGACATCATCTACACTCACCAATAGTGACATCATCTACATTCACCAACAGTGACAAGAACATCTAGACTCACCAACAATGAACTCATCTACACTCACCAACAGTGAAATCATATACACTCACCAACAGTGATATCAACTACACTCACCAACAGTTACAGCATCTACATTCACCAACAGTGACATCATCTACACTCACCAACAGTGACATAATTTACACTCACCAACAGTGACATCTTCTACACTCACCAACAGTGACAACATCATCTACACTCACCAACAGAGACATCATCTATATTCACCAACACTGAGCACATCATCTACACTCACCAACAGTGGCATCATCTACACTCACGAACAATGACAGCATCTTCATTCACCAACAGTGACACCATCATCTACACTCTTCTTCCTTATTTGGCTTGCCTTCGCAGACGAAGATTTATGGAGGGGGTAAAAAGCCCACGTCAGCTGCAGACTCGTTTGTAGCTGACAAGTTCGATGCGGGACAGGCAGACACGGTTGAGTGGTTGCAGGGGAAAATTGGTTGGTTGGGGTTGCGTCTTGGGTTTTTCCTCCTTTGCCTTTTGTCATTTACACTAACAAACTGTGACATGTTCTACACTCACCAACAGTGACAACATCATCTATACTCACCAACAGTGACATCATCTACACTCACCAAAAGTGACAACATCATCTACGACACCAACAGTGACATCATGTACACTCACCAACACTGTCATCAACCACACTCACCAACAGTGACATCATCAACACTCACCAACACTGACAACATCATCTGCACTCACCAACAATGACATCATCTACACACACAAACAGTGACATCATCTACACTCAACAACCGTGACATCATCTACACTCACCAACACTGACAACATCATCTACACCCACCAACAGTGACATCATCTACACTCTCCAACACTGACATCATCTACACTCACCAACAGTGACAACATAATTTACACTCACCAACAGTGACATCATCTACACTCACCACAGTGACATTATCTACACACACCCAAAGTGACACCATCATCTACACTCACCAACAGTGAAAACATTATCTACACTCACCAACAGTGACACGATCATTTACGCTCACCAACAGTGACATCGTCATCTAAGCTCACTAACAGTGACATCATCTTCACTCAGCAAACGTGACATTATCTACACTCACCAAAAGTGACAACATCATCTACACTCACCAACCGTGACATCATGCACACTCACCAACAGTGACAACATCATCTACACTCACCAACAGTGACAACATCATCTACACTCACCAACAGTGACAGCATCTACATTCACCAACAGTGACATCATCCACACTCAATAACAGTGAAATCATCTACACTCACCAATAGTGACATAATCTATGCTCACCAACAGAGATATCATATACACTCACCAATAGTGACATCATCGTCACTCACCAACAGTGACAGCATCTACGTTCACCAAAGTCACATCATTCACACTCACCAACAGTGACATCATCTAAACTCACCAACAGAGACATCTTCTACACTCACAAACAGTGACATCATCTACACTCACCAACACAGACATCATCATCTACACTCACCAACAATGACATCATCTACATTCACCAACAGTGGCATCATTCACACTTACCAACAGTGACATCATCTAAACTCACCAACAGTGAGAGCATCTACACTCACCAACAGTGACATCTTCTACACTGACAAACAGTGACATCATCTACACTCACCAACAGTGACATCATCTAAACTCACCAACAGTGACATCATGTACATTCACCAACTGTGACATCATTACACTCACTAAGTGTGACAGCATCTACACTCACCAGCAGTGACAACATCATCTACACTCACCAACAGTGACATCATCTACAGTCACCAACAGTGAAATCATCTACACTCACCAACAGTGACATCATCTACACTCACAAACAGTGACATCATCTACACTCAACAACCGTGACATCATCTACACTCACCAACACTGACAACATCACCTACACCCACCAACAGTGACATCATCTACACTCTCCAACACTGACATTATCTACACACACCCACAGTGACACCATCATCCACACTCACCAACAGTGAAAACATTATCTACACTCACCAACAGTGACACGATCATCTACGCTCACCAACAGTGACATCGTCATCTAAGCTCAATAACAGTGACATCATCTTCACTCAGCAACTGTGGCATTATCTATACTCACCAAAAGTGACAACATCATCTACACTCACCAACCGTGACATCATCCACATTAACCAACAGTGACATCATCTAAACTCACCAACAGTGTCATCATCTACATTCAACAACACTGACAAAAACATCTATACTCACCAACAGTGAAATCATCTACACTCACCAACAGTGACATCATCTACACTAACCAACCATGATATCATCTACACTCACCAACAGTGACATCATTTACACTCACCAAAAGTGACAACATCATCTACACTCACTAACACTGACAACATAATCTACAACACCAACAGTGACATCATCGACACTCACCAACACTGACATCAACCACAAACACCAGCAGTGACATCATCTACACTCACCAACAGTGACATCATGTACACTCACCAACACTGACAATATCATCTGCACTCACAAACAATGACATCCTCTTCACTCACCAACAGTGACTTCATCTACACTCACCAACCGTGACATCATCTACACTCACCAACACTGACAACATCATCTACACCCACCTAGAGTGACATCATCTACACTCACCATCACTGACATCATCTACACTCACCAAAAGTGACAACATCATCTACACTCACCAACCGTGACATCATCTACACTCACCAACAGTGACATCATCTAAACTCACCAACAGTGACATCATGTACATTCACCAACTGTGACTTAAACATCTACACTCACCAACAGTGAAATCACCTACGCTCACCAATAGTGACATCATCTATACTCACCTACAGTGACATCATCTACACTCACCAACAGTGAAATCATCTACAATCACCAATAGTGACATCATCTACGCACACCTACAGTGACATCATTACACTCACTAACATTGACAGCATCTACATGCACCAACAGTGACATCATCCACACTCACCAACAGTGACATCATCTAAACTCACCAACAGTGACAGCATCTACATTCACCAACAGTGACATCATCCACACTCACCAACAGTGATATCATCTATACTCACCAACAGTGAAATCATCTACACTCACCAATAGGGTCATAATCTACGCTCACCAACAGTGAAATCATCTACACTCACCAATAGTGACATCATCGTCACTCACCAACAGTGACAGCATCTACATTCACCAACAGTCACATCATCCACACTCACCAAACAGTGACATCATCTACACTCACCAACAGTGACAGCATCTACATTCACCAACAGAGACATCTTCTATACTCACAAACAGTGACATCATCTACACTCACCAACACAGACAACATCATCTAAACACACCAACAGTGACATCATCTACACTCACCAGCAGTGACATCATCTACATTCACCACAGTGACAAAAAACATCTATACTTACCAATAGTGATATATTATAAACTCACCAACAGTGACATCTTCTACACTCACCAACAGAGACATCATCTACACTCACCAACAGTGACATCATCTACACTCACCAATAGTGACATCATCTATATTCACCAACAGTGACAAGAACATCTAGACTCACCAACAGTGAACTCATCTACACTCACGAACAGTGAAATCATCTTCACTCACCAACAGTGATATCAACTACACTCACCAACAGTTACAGCATCTACATTCACCAACAGTGACATCATCTACACTCACCAACAGTGACATAATTTACACTCACCAACAGTGACATATTCTACACTCACCAACAGTGACAACATCATCTACACTCACCAACAGTGACATCATCTTCACTCAGCAACCGTGGCATTAGCTACAATCATCAATTGGGACATCATCTACACTCACCAAAAGTGACAACATCATCTAAACTCACAAACAGTGACATCATCTACACTCACCAACAGTGACATAATTTACACTCACCAACAGTGACATCTTCTACACTCACCAACAGTGACAACATCATCTACACTCACCAACAGTGACATCATCTTCACTCAAAAACCGTGGCATTAGCTACAATCACCAATTGGGACATCATCTACACTCACCAAAAGTGACAACATCATCTAAACTCACCAACAGTGACATCATCTACACTCACCAACCGTTACGTCATCTACACTCACCAACAGTGACACCATCTACACTCACCAACAGTGACATCAACTACACTCACCATCAGTGACAACATAATCAATACTCACCAACTGTGACATCATTTACACTCACCAAAAGTGACAACATCATCTACACTAACCAACAGTGACAACATCATCGACACTCACCAACAGAGACATCATCTATATTCACCAACACTGAGAACATCATCTACACTCACCAACAGTGACATCTTCTACACTCACCAACACTGACATCATCTACACTCAGCAACACTGACAACATCTTCTGGACGCACCAACAATGACATCATCTACACTCACCAACAGTGGCATCATCTACACTCACGAACAATGACAGCATCTTCATTCACCAACAGTGACACCATCATCTACACTCTTCTTCCTTATTTGGCTTGGCTTCGTGGACGAAGATTTATGGAGGGGGTAAAAAGTTCACGTCAGCTGCAGGCTCGTTTGTAGCTGACAAGTCTGATGCGGGACAGGCAGACACGGTTGCAGCGGGTGCAGGGGAAAATTAGTTGGTAGGGGTTGCGTCTTGGGTTTTTCTTCCTTTGCCTTTTGTCATTTACAATAAAAAACTGTGACATGTTCAACACTCACCAACAGTGACAACATCATCTATACTCACCAACAGTGACATCATCTACACTCACCAAAAGTGACAACATCAACTACGACACCAACAGTGACATCATGTACACTCACCAACACTGTCATCAACCACACTCACCAACAGTGAAATCATCTACACACACCAACACTGACAACATCATCTGCACTCACCAACAATGACATCATCTACACTCACAAACAGTGACATCATCTACACTCAACAACCGTGACATCATCTACACACACCAACACTGACAACATCATCTACACCCACCAACAGTGACATCATCTACACTCTCCAACACTGACATCATCTACACTCACCAACAGTGTCAACATAATTTACACTCACCAACAGTGACTTCATCTACACTCACCACAGTGACATTATCTACACACACCCACAGTGACAACATCATCTACACTCACCAACAGTGAAAACATTATCTACACTCACCAACAGTGACACTATCATGTACGCTCACCAACAGTGACATTGTCATCTAAGCTCACTAACAGTGACATCATCTTCACTCAGCAACCGTGACATTATCTACACTCACCAAAAGTGACAATATCATCTGCACTCACAAACAATGACATCCTCTTCACTCACCAACAGTGACTTCATCTACACTCACCAACCGTGACATCATCTACACTCACCAACACTGACAACATCATCTACACCCACCTAGAGTGACATCATCTACACTCACCATCACTGACATCATCTACACTCACCAAAAGTGACAACATCATCTACACTCACCAACCGTGACATCATCTACACTCACCAACAGTGACATCATCTAAACTCACCAACAGTGACATCATGTACATTCACCAACTGTGACTTAAACATCTACACTCACCAACAGTGAAATCACCTACGCTCACCAATAGTGACATCATCTATACTCACCTACAGTGACATCATCTACACTCACCAACAGTGAAATCATCTACAATCACCAATAGTGACATCATCTACGCACACCTACAGTGACATCATTACACTCACTAACATTGACAGCATCTACATGCACCAACAGTGACATCATCCACACTCACCAACAGTGACATCATCTAAACTCACCAACAGTGACAGCATCTACATTCACCAACAGTGACATCATCCACACTCACCAACAGTGATATCATCTATACTCACCAACAGTGAAATCATCTACACTCACCAATAGGGTCATAATCTACGCTCACCAACAGTGAAATCATCTACACTCACCAATAGTGACATCATCGTCACTCACCAACAGTGACAGCATCTACATTCACCAACAGTCACATCATCCACACTCACCAAACAGTGACATCATCTACACTCACCAACAGTGACAGCATCTACATTCACCAACAGAGACATCTTCTATACTCACAAACAGTGACATCATCTACACTCACCAACACAGACAACATCATCTAAACACACCAACAGTGACATCATCTACACTCACCAGCAGTGACATCATCTACATTCACCACAGTGACAAAAAACATCTATACTTACCAATAGTGATATATTATAAACTCACCAACAGTGACATCTTCTACACTCACCAACAGAGACATCATCTACACTCACCAACAGTGACATCATCTACACTCACCAATAGTGACATCATCTATATTCACCAACAGTGACAAGAACATCTAGACTCACCAACAGTGAACTCATCTACACTCACGAACAGTGAAATCATCTTCACTCACCAACAGTGATATCAACTACACTCACCAACAGTTACAGCATCTACATTCACCAACAGTGACATCATCTACACTCACCAACAGTGACATAATTTACACTCACCAACAGTGACATATTCTACACTCACCAACAGTGACAACATCATCTACACTCACCAACAGTGACATCATCTTCACTCAGCAACCGTGGCATTAGCTACAATCATCAATTGGGACATCATCTACACTCACCAAAAGTGACAACATCATCTAAACTCACAAACAGTGACATCATCTACACTCACCAACAGTGACATAATTTACACTCACCAACAGTGACATCTTCTACACTCACCAACAGTGACAACATCATCTACACTCACCAACAGTGACATCATCTTCACTCAAAAACCGTGGCATTAGCTACAATCACCAATTGGGACATCATCTACACTCACCAAAAGTGACAACATCATCTAAACTCACCAACAGTGACATCATCTACACTCACCAACCGTTACGTCATCTACACTCACCAACAGTGACACCATCTACACTCACCAACAGTGACATCAACTACACTCACCATCAGTGACAACATAATCAATACTCACCAACTGTGACATCATTTACACTCACCAAAAGTGACAACATCATCTACACTAACCAACAGTGACAACATCATCGACACTCACCAACAGAGACATCATCTATATTCACCAACACTGAGAACATCATCTACACTCACCAACAGTGACATCTTCTACACTCACCAACACTGACATCATCTACACTCAGCAACACTGACAACATCTTCTGGACGCACCAACAATGACATCATCTACACTCACCAACAGTGGCATCATCTACACTCACGAACAATGACAGCATCTTCATTCACCAACAGTGACACCATCATCTACACTCTTCTTCCTTATTTGGCTTGGCTTCGTGGACGAAGATTTATGGAGGGGGTAAAAAGTTCACGTCAGCTGCAGGCTCGTTTGTAGCTGACAAGTCTGATGCGGGACAGGCAGACACGGTTGCAGCGGGTGCAGGGGAAAATTAGTTGGTAGGGGTTGCGTCTTGGGTTTTTCTTCCTTTGCCTTTTGTCATTTACAATAAAAAACTGTGACATGTTCAACACTCACCAACAGTGACAACATCATCTATACTCACCAACAGTGACATCATCTACACTCACCAAAAGTGACAACATCAACTACGACACCAACAGTGACATCATGTACACTCACCAACACTGTCATCAACCACACTCACCAACAGTGAAATCATCTACACACACCAACACTGACAACATCATCTGCACTCACCAACAATGACATCATCTACACTCACAAACAGTGACATCATCTACACTCAACAACCGTGACATCATCTACACACACCAACACTGACAACATCATCTACACCCACCAACAGTGACATCATCTACACTCTCCAACACTGACATCATCTACACTCACCAACAGTGTCAACATAATTTACACTCACCAACAGTGACTTCATCTACACTCACCACAGTGACATTATCTACACACACCCACAGTGACAACATCATCTACACTCACCAACAGTGAAAACATTATCTACACTCACCAACAGTGACACTATCATGTACGCTCACCAACAGTGACATTGTCATCTAAGCTCACTAACAGTGACATCATCTTCACTCAGCAACCGTGACATTATCTACACTCACCAAAAGTGACAACATCATCTACACTCACCAACCGTGACATCATACACACTCACCAACAGTGACAACATCATCTACACTCAGCAACAGTGACAACATCATCTACACTCACCAACAGTGACAGCATCTACATTCACCAACAGTGACATCATCCACACTCAATATCAGTGACATCATCTACAGTCACCAACAGTGAAATCATCTACAATCACCAATAGTGACATCATCTACGCTCACCTACAGTGACATCATTACACTCACTAAGAGTGACAGCATCTACACTCACCAGCAGTGACAACATCATCTACACTCACCAACAGTGACATCATCTACAGTCACCAACAGTGAAATCATCTAAACTCACCAACAGTGACATCATCTACACTCACAAACAGTGACATCATCTACACTCAACAACCGTGACATCTTCTACACTCACCAACACTGACATCATCTACACTCAGCAACACTGACAACATCTTCTGGACGCACCAACAATGACATCATCTACACTCACCAACAGTGGCATCATCTACACTCACGAACAATGACAGCATCTTCATTCACCAACAGTGACACCATCATTTACACTCTTCTTCCTTATTTGGCTCGTTTGTAGCTCACAAGTCCAATGCGGGAGAGGCAGACACGGTTGCAGCGGTTGCAGGGGAAAATTGGTTGGTTGGGGTTGCGTCTTGGTTTTTTCCTCCTTTGCCTTTTGTCATTTACACTAACAAACTGTGACATGTTCTACACTCACCAACAGTGACAACATCATCTATACTCACCAACAGTGACATCATCTACACTCACCAAAAGTGACAACATCATCTACGACACCAACAGTGACATCATGTACACTCACCAACACTGTCATCAACCACACACACCAACAGTGACATCATCTACACTCACCAACAGTGACATCATTCACACTCACCAACACTGACAACATCATCTGCACTCACCAACAATGACATCATCTACACTCACAAACAGTGACATCATCTACACTCAACAACCGTGACATCATCTACACACACCAACACTGAAAACATCATCTACACCCACCAACAGTGACACCATCTACACTCTCCAACACTTACATCATCTACACTCACCAACAGTGACAACATAATTTACACTCACCAACAGTGACATCATCTACACTCACCACAGTGACATTATCAACACACACCCACAGTGACACCATCATCTACACTCACCAACAGTGAAAACATTATCTACACTCACCAACAGTGACACGATCATGTACGCTCACCAACAGTGACATCGTCATCTAAGCTCACTAACAGTGACATCATCTTCACTCCGCAACCGTGACATTATCTACACTCACCAAAAGTGACAACATCATCTACACTCACCAACCGTGACATCATACACACTCACAAACAGTGACAACATCATCTACACTCAGCAACAGTGACAACATAATCTACACTCATCAACAGTGACAGCATCTACATTCACCAACAGTGACATCATCCACACTCAATAACAGTGACATCATCTACAGTCACCAACAGTGAAATCATCTACACTCACCAACAGTGACATCATCTATACTGGCCAACAGTGACATCATCTACACTCACCAACAGTGTCAACTTCTACATTCAACAACAGTGACAAAAACAACTATACTCACCAACAGTGAAATCATCTACCCTCACCAACAGTGACATCATCTATACTGGCCAACAGTGACATCATCTACACTCACCAACAGTGTCAACTTCTACATTCAACAACAGTGACAAAAACAACTATACTCACCAACAGTGAAATCATCTACCCTCACCAACAGTGACATCATCTATACTGGCCAACAGTGACATCATCTACACTCACCAACAGTGTAACTTCTACATTCAACAACAGTGACAAAAACAACTATACTCACCAACAGTGAAATCATCTACCCTCACCAACAGTGACATCATCTACACTCACCAACCATGATGTCATCTACACTCACCAACAGTGACATCATTTACACTCACCAACAGAGACAAGAACATCTAGACTCACTAACAGTGAAATCATCTACACTCACCAAAAGTGACATCATCTACACTAACCTACAGTGACATCATCTACACTCACCAACAGTGAAATCATCAACACTCACCAACAGTGACATCATCTACACTTACCAACAGTGACATCATCTACACTCACCAACACTGAAAACATCATCTGGACGCACCAACAATGACATCATCTACATTCACCAACAGTGACATCATTCACACTCACCAACAGTGACATCATCTAAACTCACCAACAGTGAGAGCATCTACACTCACCAACAGTGACATCTTCTACACTGACAAACAGTGACATCATCTACACTCACCAACAGTGACATCATCTAAACTCACCAACAGTGACATCATGTACATTCACCAACTGTGATATTATCTACACTCACCAACATTGAAATCATCTACAATCACCAATAGTGACATCATCTACGCTCACCTACAGTGACATCATTACACTCACTAAGAGTGACAACATCTACACTCACCAGCAGTGACAACATCATCTACACTCACCAACAGTGACATCATCTACATTCACCAACAGTGACAAGAACATCTAGACTCACCAACAGTGAACTCATCTACACTCACCAACAGTGAAATCATCTTCAATCACCAACAGTGATATCAACTACACTCACCAACAGTGACATCATCTAAACTCACCAACAGTGACATCATGTACATTCACCAACTGTGTCTTAAACATCTACACTCACCAACAGTGAAATCATCTACACTCACCAATAGTGACATCATCTACACTCACCTACAGTGACATCATCTACACTCACCAACAGTGAAGTCATCTACAATCACCAATAGTGACATCATCTACGCACACCTACAGTGACATCATTACACACATTAACCGTGACAGCATCTACATGCACCAACAGTGACATCATCCACACTCACCAACAGTGACATCATCTAAACTCACCAACAGTGACAGCACCTACATTCACCAACAGTGACATCATCCACACTCACCAACAGTGATATCATCTATACTCACCAACAGTGAAATCATCTACACTCACCAATAGGGTCATAATCTACGCTCACCAACAGTGAAATCATCTACACTCACCAATAGTGACATCATCGTCACTCACCAACAGTGACAGCATCTACATTCACCAACAGTCACATCATCCACACTCACCAACAGTGACAACATCTACACTCACCAACAGAGACATCTATACTCACAAACAGTGACATCATCAACACTCACCAACACAGACAACATCATCTAAACACACCAACAGTGACATCATCTACACTCACCAGCAGTGACATCATCTACATTCACCAACAGTGACAAAAAACATCTATACTTACCAATAGTGATATATTATAAACTCACCAACAGTGACATCTTCTACACTCACCAACAGTGACATCATCTACACTCACCAACAGTGACAACATTTACACTAACAAACAGTGACATGTTCTACACTCACCAACAGCGACATCATCTACACTCACCAACAGTGACATCATCTACACTCACCAATAGTGACATCATCTACATTCACCAACAGTGACAAAAAACATCTATACTTACCAATAGTGATATATTATAAACTCACCAACAGTGACATCTTCTACACTCACCAACAGTGACATCATCTACACTCACCAACAGTGACAACATCATCCACACTCAATAACAGTGACATCATCTACAGTCACCAACAGTGAAACCATCTACACTCACCAACAGTGACATCATCTACATTCACCAACAGTGACATCATCTACACTCACCAACAGTGACATCATCTACACTCACCAACAGTGACATCATCTACACTCACCAATAGTGACATCATCTACATTCACCAACAGTTACAAGAACATCTAGACTCACCAACAGTGAACTCATCTACACTCACCAACAGTGAAATCATCTTCACTCACCAACAGTGATATCAACTACACTCACCAACAGTTACGGCTTCTACATTCACCAACAGTGACGTCATCTACACTCACCAACAGTGACATAATTTACACTCACCAACAGTGACATCTTCTACACTCACCAACAGTGACAACATCATCTACACTCACCAACATTGATATCATCTTCACTCAGCAACCGTGACATTATCTACAATCAACAACTGGGACATCATCTACACTCACCAAAAGTGACAATATCATATACACTCACCAACAGTGACATCATCTACACTCACCAACCGTTACGTCATCTACACTCACCAACAGTGACAACATCTACACTCACCAACAGTGACATCAACTACACTCACCATCAGTGACATCATCTACACTCACCAAAAGTGACAACATCATCTACGACACCAACAGTGACATCATGTACACTCACCAACACTGTCATCAACCACACTCACCAACAGTGACATCATCAACACTCACCAACACTGACAACATCATCTGCACTCACCAACAATGACATCATCTACACTCACAAACAGTGACATCATCTACACTCAACAACCGTGACATCATCTACACTCACCAACACTGACAACATCATCTACACCCACCAACAGTGACATCATCTACACTCTCCAACACTGACATCATATACACTCACCAACAGTGACAACATAATTTACACTCACCAACAGTGACATCATCTACACTCACCACAGTGACATTATCTACACACACCAACAGTGACACGATCATGTACGCTCACCAACAGTGACATCGTCATCTAAGCTCACTAACAGTGACATCATCTACACTCAACAACCGTGACATCTTCTACACTCACCAACACTGACATCATCTACACTCAGCAACACTGACAACATCTTCTGGACGCACCAACAATGACATCATCTACACTCACCAACAGTGGCATCATCTACACTCACGAACAATGACAGCATCTTCATTCACCAACAGTGACACCATCATTTACACTCTTCTTCCTTATTTGGCTCGTTTGTAGCTCACAAGTCCAATGCGGGAGAGGCAGACACGGTTGCAGCGGTTGCAGGGGAAAATTGGTTGGTTGGGGTTGCGTCTTGGTTTTTTCCTCCTTTGCCTTTTGTCATTTACACTAACAAACTGTGACATGTTCTACACTCACCAACAGTGACAACATCATCTATACTCACCAACAGTGACATCATCTACACTCACCAAAAGTGACAACATCATCTACGACACCAACAGTGACATCATGTACACTCACCAACACTGTCATCAACCACACACACCAACAGTGACATCATCTACACTCACCAACAGTGACATCATTCACACTCACCAACACTGACAACATCATCTGCACTCACCAACAATGACATCATCTACACTCACAAACAGTGACATCATCTACACTCAACAACCGTGACATCATCTACACACACCAACACTGAAAACATCATCTACACCCACCAACAGTGACACCATCTACACTCTCCAACACTTACATCATCTACACTCACCAACAGTGACAACATAATTTACACTCACCAACAGTGACATCATCTACACTCACCACAGTGACATTATCAACACACACCCACAGTGACACCATCATCTACACTCACCAACAGTGAAAACATTATCTACACTCACCAACAGTGACACGATCATGTACGCTCACCAACAGTGACATCGTCATCTAAGCTCACTAACAGTGACATCATCTTCACTCCGCAACCGTGACATTATCTACACTCACCAAAAGTGACAACATCATCTACACTCACCAACCGTGACATCATACACACTCACAAACAGTGACAACATCATCTACACTCAGCAACAGTGACAACATAATCTACACTCATCAACAGTGACAGCAACTACATTCACCAACAGTGACATCATCCACACTCAATAACAGTGACATCATCTACAGTCACCAACAGTGAAATCATCTACACTCACCAACAGTGACATCATCTATACTGGCCAACAGTGACATCATCTACACTCACCAACAGTGTCAACTTCTACATTCAACAACAGTGACAAAAACAACTATACTCACCAACAGTGAAATCATCTACCCTCACCAACAGTGACATCATCTATACTGGCCAACAGTGACATCATCTACACTCACCAACAGTGTCAACTTCTACATTCAACAACAGTGACAAAAACAACTATACTCACCAACAGTGAAATCATCTACCCTCACCAACAGTGACATCATCTATACTGGCCAACAGTGACATCATCTACACTCACCAACAGTGTAACTTCTACATTCAACAACAGTGACAAAAACAACTATACTCACCAACAGTGAAATCATCTACCCTCACCAACAGTGACATCATCTACACTCACCAACCATGATGTCATCTACACTCACCAACAGTGACATCATTTACACTCACCAACAGAGACAAGAACATCTAGACTCACTAACAGTGAAATCATCTACACTCACCAAAAGTGACATCATCTACACTAACCTACAGTGACATCATCTACACTCACCAACAGTGAAATCATCAACACTCACCAACAGTGACATCATCTACACTTACCAACAGTGACATCATCTACACTCACCAACACTGAAAACATCATCTGGACGCACCAACAATGACATCATCTACATTCACCAACAGTGACATCATTCACACTCACCAACAGTGACATCATCTAAACTCACCAACAGTGAGAGCATCTACACTCACCAACAGTGACATCTTCTACACTGACAAACAGTGACATCATCTACACTCACCAACAGTGACATCATCTAAACTCACCAACAGTGACATCATGTACATTCACCAACTGTGATATTATCTACACTCACCAACATTGAAATCATCTACAATCACCAATAGTGACATCATCTACGCTCACCTACAGTGACATCATTACACTCACTAAGAGTGACAACATCTACACTCACCAGCAGTGACAACATCATCTACACTCACCAACAGTGACATCATCTACATTCACCAACAGTGACAAGAACATCTAGACTCACCAACAGTGAACTCATCTACACTCACCAACAGTGAAATCATCTTCAATCACCAACAGTGATATCAACTACACTCACCAACAGTGACATCATCTAAACTCACCAACAGTGACATCATGTACATTCACCAACTGTGTCTTAAACATCTACACTCACCAACAGTGAAATCATCTACACTCACCAATAGTGACATCATCTACACTCACCTACAGTGACATCATCTACACTCACCAACAGTGAAGTCATCTACAATCACCAATAGTGACATCATCTACGCACACCTACAGTGACATCATTACACACATTAACCGTGACAGCATCTACATGCACCAACAGTGACATCATCCACACTCACCAACAGTGACATCATCTAAACTCACCAACAGTGACAGCACCTACATTCACCAACAGTGACATCATCCACACTCACCAACAGTGATATCATCTATACTCACCAACAGTGAAATCATCTACACTCACCAATAGGGTCATAATCTACGCTCACCAACAGTGAAATCATCTACACTCACCAATAGTGACATCATCGTCACTCACCAACAGTGACAGCATCTACATTCACCAACAGTCACATCATCCACACTCACCAACAGTGACAACATCTACACTCACCAACAGAGACATCTATACTCACAAACAGTGACATCATCAACACTCACCAACACAGACAACATCATCTAAACACACCAACAGTGACATCATCTACACTCACCAGCAGTGACATCATCTACATTCACCAACAGTGACAAAAAACATCTATACTTACCAATAGTGATATATTATAAACTCACCAACAGTGACATCTTCTACACTCACCAACAGTGACATCATCTACACTCACCAACAGTGACAACATTTACACTAACAAACAGTGACATGTTCTACACTCACCAACAGCGACATCATCTACACTCACCAACAGTGACATCATCTACACTCACCAATAGTGACATCATCTACATTCACCAACAGTGACAAAAAACATCTATACTTACCAATAGTGATATATTATAAACTCACCAACAGTGACATCTTCTACACTCACCAACAGTGACATCATCTACACTCACCAACAGTGACAACATCATCCACACTCAATAACAGTGACATCATCTACAGTCACCAACAGTGAAATCATCTACACTCACCAACAGTGACATCATCTACATTCACCAACAGTGACATCATCTACACTCACCAACAGTGACATCATCTACACTCACCAACAGTGACATCATCTACACTCACCAATAGTGACATCATCTACATTCACCAACAGTTACAAGAACATCTAGACTCACCAACAGTGAACTCATCTGCACTCACCAACAGTGAAATCATCTTCACTCACCAACAGTGATATCAACTACACTCACCAACAGTTACGGCTTCTACATTCACCAACAGTGACGTCATCTACACTCACCAACAGTGACATAATTTACACTCACCAACAGTGACATCTTCTACACTCACCAACAGTGACAACATCATCTACACTCACCAACAGTGACATCATCTTCACTCAGCAACCGTGACATTATCTACAATCACCAACTGGGACATCATCTACACTCACCAAAAGTGACAATATCATCTACACTCACCAACAGTGACATCATCTACACTCACCAACCGTTACGTCATCTACACTCACCAACAGTGACAACATCTACACTCACCAACAGTGACATCAACTACACTCACCATCAGTGACAACATAATCAATACTCACCAACTGTGACATCATTTACACTCACCAAAAGTGACAACATCATCTACACTAACCAACAGTGACAACATCATCTACACTCACCAACAGTGACATCATCTACATTCACCAACAGTGACAAGAACATCTAGACTCACCAACAGTGAACTCATCTACACTCACCAACAGTGAAATCATCTTCACTCACCAACAGTGATATCAACTACACTCACCAACAGTGACATCATCTAAACTCACCAACAGTGACATCATGTACATTCACCAACTGTGTCTTAAACATCTACACTCACCAACAGTGAAATCATCTACGCTCACCAATAGTGACATCATCTACACTCACCTACAGTGACATCATCTACACTCACCAACAGTGAAGTCATCTACAATCACCAATAGTGACATCATCTACGCACACCTACAGTGACATCATTACACTCACTAACCGTGACAGCATCTACATGCAGCAACAGTGACATCATCCACACTCGCCAACAGTGACATCATCTAAACTCACCAACAGTGACAGCACCTACATTCACCAGCAGTGAAATCATCTACACTCACCAATAGGGTCATAATCTACGCTCACCAACAGTGAAATCATCTACACTCACCAACAGTGACATCATCGTCACTCACCAACAGTGACAGCATCTACATTCACCAACAGTCACATCATCCACACTCACCAACAGTGACAACATCTACACTCGCCAACAGAGACATCTTCTATACTCACCAACAGTGACATCATCTACACTCACCAACACAGACAACATCATCTAAACACACCAACAGTGACATCATCTACACTCACCAACAGTAACATAATTTACACTCACCAACAGTGACATAATTTACATCACCAACAGTGACATCATCGACACTCACCAACAGAGACATCATCTATATTCACCAACACTGAGAACATCATCTATACTCACCAACTGTGACATCATCTACACTCACCAACAGTGACATCATCTACACTCAGCAACAGTGAAAACATTATCTACACTCACCAACACTGACAACATCATCTGCACTCACCAACAATGACATCATCTACACTCACAAACAGTGACATCATCTACACTCAACAACCATGACATCATGTACACACACCAACACTGAAAACATCATCTACACCCACCAACAGTGACATCATCTACACTCTCCAACACTAACATCATCAACACTCACCAACAGTGACAACATAATTTACACTCACCAATAGTGACATCATCTACATTCACCAACAGTGACAAAAAACATCTATACTTACCAATAGTGATATATTATAAACTCACCAACAGTGACATCTTCTACACTCACCAACAGTGACATCATCTACACTCACCAACAGTGACAACATCATCCACACTCAATAACAGTGGCATCATCTACAGTCACCAACAGTGAAATCATCTACACTCACCAACAGTGACATCATCTACATTCACCAACAGTGACATCATCTACACTCACCAACAGTGACATCATCTACACTCACCAACAGTGACATCATCTACACTCACCAATAGTGACATCATCTACATTCACCAACAGTTACAAGAACATCTAGACTCACCAACAGTGAACTCATCTACACTCACCAACAGTGACATCATGTACATTCACCAACTGTGTCTTAAACATCTACACTCACCAACAGTGAAATCATCTACACTCACCAATAGTGACATCATCTAACTCACCTACAGTGACATCATCTACACTCACCAACAGTGAAGTCATCTACAATCACCAATAGTGACATCATCTACGCACACCTACAGTGACATCATTACACACATTAACCGTGACAGCATCTACATGCACCAACCGTGACATCATCCACACTCACCAACAGTGACATCATCTAAATTCACCAACAGTGACAGCACCTACATTCACCAACAGTGACATCATCCACACTCACCAACAGTGATATCATCTATACTCACCAACAGTGAAATCATCTACACTCACCAATAGGGTCATAATCTACGCTCACCAACAGTGAAATCATCTACACTCAACAATAGTGACATCATCGTCACTCACCAACAGTGACAGCATCTACATTCACCAACAGTCACATCATCCACACTCACCAACAGTGACAACATCTACACTCACCAACAGAGACATCTATACTCACAAACAGTGACATCATCAACACTCACCAACACAGACAACATCATCTAAACACACCAACAGTGACATCATCTACACTCACCAGCAGTGACATCATCTACATTCACCAACAGTGACAAAAAACATCTATACTTACCAATAGTGATATAATATAAACTCACCAACAGTGACATCTTCTACACTCACCAACAGTGACATCATCTACACTCACCAACAGTGACAACATTTACACTAACAAACAGCGACATGTTCTACACTCACCAACAGCGACATCATCTACACTCACCAACAGTGACATCATCTACACTCACCAATAGTGACATCATCTACATTCACCAACAGTGACAAAAAACATCTATACTTGCCAATAGTGATATATTATAAACTCACCAACAGTGACATCTTCTACACTCACCAACAGTGACATCATCTACACTCACCAACAGTGACAACATCATCCACACTCAATAACAGTGACATCATCTACAGTCACCAACAGTGAAATCATCTACACTCACCAACAGTGACATCATCTACATTCACCAACAGTGACATCATCTACACTCACCAACAGTGACATCATCTACACTCACCAACAGTGACATCATCTACACTCACCAATAGTGACATCATCTACATTCACCAACAGTTACAAGAACATCTAGACTCACCAACAGTGAACTCATCTACACTCACAAACAGTGAAATCATCTTCACTCACCAACAGTGATATCAACTACACTCACCAACAGTTACGGCTTCTACATTCACCAACAGTGACGTCATCTACACTCACCAACAGTGACATAATTTACACTCACCAACAGTGACATCTTCTACACTCACCAACAGTGACAACATCATCTACACTCACCAACAGTGACATCATCTTCACTCAGCAACCGTGACATTATCTACAATCAACAACTGGGACATCATCTACACTCACCAAAAGTGACAATATCATCTACACTCACCAACAGTGACATCATCTACACTCACCAACCGTTACGTCATCTACACTCACCAACAGTGACAACATCTACACTCACCAACAGTGACATCAACTACACTCACCATCAGTGACAACATAATCAATACTCACCAACTGTGACATCATTTACACTCACCAAAAGTGACAACATCATCTACACTAACCAACAGTGACAACATCATCTACACTCACCAACAGTGACATCATCTACATTCACCAACAGTGACAAGAACATCTAGATTCACCAACAGTGAACTCATCTACACTCACCAACAGTGAAATCATCTTCACTCACCAACAGTGACATCAACTACACTCACCAACAGTGACATCATCTAAACTCACCAACAGTGACATCATGTACATTCACCAACTGTGTCTTAAACATCTACACTCACCAACAGTGAAATCATCTACGCTCACCAATAGTGACATCATCTACACTCACCTACAGTGACATCATCTACACTCACCAACAGTGAAGTCATCTACAATCACCAATAGTGACATCATCTACGCACACCGACAGTGACATCATTACACTCACTAACCGTGACAGCATCTACATGCACCAACAGTGACATCATCCACACTCACCAACAGTGACATCATCTAAACTCACCAACAGTGACAGCACCTACATTCACCAGCAGTGAAATCATCTACACTCACCAATAGGGTCATAATCTACGCTCACCAACAGTGAAATCATCTACACTCACCAACAGTGACATCATCGTCACTCACCAACAGTGACAGCATCTACATTCACCAACAGTCACATCATCCACACTCACCAACAGTGACAACATCTACACTCGCCAACAGAGACATCTTCTATACTCACCAACAGTGACATCATCTACACTCACCAACAGTAACATAATTTACACTCACCAACAGTGACATAATTTACACTCACCAACAGTGACATCATCGACACTCACCAACAGAGACATCATCTATATTCACCAACACTGAGAACATCATCTATACTCACCAACTGTGACATCATCTACACTCACCAACAGTGACATCATCTACACTCAGCAACAGTGAAAACATTATCTACACTCACCAACACTGACAACATCATCTGCACTCACCAACAATGACATCATCTACACTCACAAACAGTGACATCATCTACACTCAACAACCATGACATCATGTACACACACCAATACTGAAAACATCATCTACACCCACCAACAGTGACATCATCTACACTCTCCAACACTGACATCATCAACACTCACCAACAGTGACAACATAATTTACACTCACCAATAGTGACATCATCTACATTCACCAACAGTGACAAAAAACATCTATACTTACCAATAGTGATATATTATAAACTCACCAACAGTGACATCTTCTACACTCACCAACAGTGACATCATCTACACTCACCAACAGTGACAACATCATCCACACTCAATAACAGTGACATCATCTACAGTCACCAACAGTGAAATCATCTACACTCACCAACAGTGTCATCATCTACATTCACCAACAGTGACATCATCTACACTCACCAACAGTGACATCATCTACACTCACCAACAGTGACATCATCTACACTCACCAATAGTGACATCATCTACATTCACCAACAGTTACAAGAACATCTAGACTCACCAACAGTGAACTCATCTACACTCACCAACAGTGAAATCATCTTCACTCACCAACAGTGATATCAACTACACTCACCAACAGTTACGGCATCTACATTCACCAACAATGACGTCATCTACACTCACCAACAGTGACATAATTTACACTCACCAACAGTGACATCTTCTACACTCACCAACAGTGACAACATCATCTACACTCACCAACAGTGACATCATCTTCACTCAGCAACCGTGACATTATCTACAATCACCAACTGGGACATCATCTACACTCACCAAAAGTGACAATATCATCTACACTCACCAACAGTGACATCATCTACACTCACCAACCGTTACGTCATCTACACTCACCAACAGTGACAACATCTACACTCACCAACAGTGACATCAACTACACTCACCATCAGTGACAACATAATCAATACTCTTCAACTGTGACATCATTTACACTCACCAAAAGTGACAACATCATCTACACTAACCAACAGTGACAACATCATCTACACTCACCAACAGTGACATCATCTACATTCACCAACAGTGACAAGAACATCTAGACTCACCAACAGTGAACTCATCTACACTCACCAACAGTGAAATCATCTTCACTCACCAACAGTGACATCAACTACACTCACCAACAGTGACATCATCTAAACTCACCAACAGTGACATCATGTACATTCACCAACTATGTCTTAAACATCTACACTCACCAACAGTGAAATCATCTACGCTCACCAATAGTGACATCATCTACACTCACCTACAGTGACATCATCTACACTCACCAACAGTGAAGTCATCTACAATCACCAATAGTGACATCATCTACGCACACCGACAGTGACATCATTACACTCACTAACCGTGACAGCATCTACATGCACCAACAGTGACATCATCCACACTCACCAACAGTGACATCATCTAAACTCACCAACAGTGACAGCACCTACATTCACCAGCAGTGAAATCATCTACACTCACCAATAGGGTCATAATCTACGCTCACCAACAGTGAAATCATCTACACTCACCAACAGTGACATCATCGTCACTCACCAACAGTGACAGAATCTACATTCACCAACAGTCACATCATCCACACTCACCAACAGTGACAACATCTACACTCGCCAACAGAGACATCTTCTATACTCACCAACAGTGACATCATCTACACTCACCAACAGTAACATAATTTACACTCACCAACAGTGACATAATTTACACTCACCAACAGTGACATCATCGACACTCACCAACAGAGACATCATCTATATTCACCAACACTGAG
This sequence comes from Narcine bancroftii, assembly GCF_036971445.1. Lineage (NCBI taxonomy): Eukaryota > Metazoa > Chordata > Chondrichthyes > Torpediniformes > Narcinidae > Narcine > Narcine bancroftii. The sequence continues at coordinate 45,189,197 of NC_091474.1, read as the reverse complement.
AACATCATCTATACTCACCAACTGTGACATCATCTACACTCACCAACAGTGACATCATCTACACTCAGCAACAGTGAAAACATTATCTACACTCACCAACACTGACAACATCATCTGCACTCACCAACAATGACATCATCTACACTCACAAACAGTGACATCATCTACACTCAACAACCATGACATCATGTACACACACCAATACTGAAAACATCATCTACACCCACCAACAGTGACATCATCTACACTCTCCAACACTGACATCATCAACACTCACCAACAGTGACAACATAATTTACACTCACCAATAGTGACATCATCTACATTCACCAACAGTGACAAAAAACATCTATACTTACCAATAGTGATATATTATAAACTCACCAACAGTGACATCTTCTACACTCACCAACAGTGACATCATCTACACTCACCAACAGTGACAACATCATCCACACTCAATAACAGTGACATCATCTACAGTCACCAACAGTGAAATCATCTACACTCACCAACAGTGTCATCATCTACATTCACCAACAGTGACATCATCTACACTCACCAACAGTGACATCATCTACACTCACCAACAGTGACATCATCTACACTCACCAATAGTGACATCATCTACATTCACCAACAGTTACAAGAAAATCTAGACTCACCAACAGTGAACTCATCTACACTCACCAACAGTGAAATCATCTTCACTCACCAACAGTGATATCAACTACACTCACCAACAGTTACGGCATCTACATTCACCAACAGTGACGTCATCTACACTCACCAACAGTGACATAATTTACACTCACCAACAGTGACATCTTCTACACTCACCAACAGTGACAACATCATCTACACTCACCAACAGTGACATCATCTTCACTCAGCAACCGTGACATTATCTACAATCACCAACTGGGACATCATCTACACTCACCAAAAGAGACAATATCATCTACACTCACCAACAGTGACATCATCTACACTCACCAACCGTTACGTCATCTACACTCACCAACAGTGACAACATCTACACTCACCAACAGTGACATCATCTACATTCACCAACAGTGACAAGAACATCTAGACTCACCAACAGTGAACTCATCTACACTCACCAACAGTGAAATCATCTTCACTCACCAACAGTGATATCAACTACACTCACCAACAGTGACATCATCTAAACTCACCAACAGTGACATCATGTACATTCACCAACTGTGTCTTAAACATCTACACTCACCAACAGTGAAATCATCTACGCTCACCAATAGTGACATCATCTACACTCACCTACAGTGACATCATCTACACTCACCAACAGTGAAGTCATCTACAATCACCAATAGTGACATCATCTACGCACACCTACAGTGACATCATTACACTCACTAACCGTGACAGCATCTACATGCAGCAACAGTGACATCATCCACACTCGCCAACAGTGACATCATCTAAACTCACCAACAGTGACAGCACCTACATTCACCAGCAGTGAAATCATCTACACTCACCAATAGGGTCATAATCTACGCTCACCAACAGTGAAATCATCTACACTCACCAACAGTGACATCATCGTCACTCACCAACAGTGACAGCATCTACATTCACCAACAGTCACATCATCCACACTCACCAACAGTGACAACATCTACACTCGCCAACAGAGACATCTTCTATACTCACCAACAGTGACATCATCTACACTCACCAACACAGACAACATCATCTAAACACACCAACAGTGACATCATCTACACTCACCAACAGTAACATAATTTACACTCACCAACAGTGACATAATTTACACTCACCAACAGTGACATCATCGACACTCACCAACAGAGACATCATCTATATTCACCAACACTGAGAACATCATCTATACTCACCAACTGTGACATCATCTACACTCACCAACAGTGACATCATCTACACTCAGCAACAGTGAAAACATTATCTACACTCACCAACACTGACAACATCATCTGCACTCACCAACAATGACATCATCTACACTCACAAACAGTGACATCATCTACACTCAACAACCATGACATCATGTACACACACCAACACTGAAAACATCATCTACACCCACCAACAGTGACATCATCTACACTCTCCAACACTAACATCATCAACACTCACCAACAGTGACAACATAATTTACACTCACCAATAGTGACATCATCTACATTCACCAACAGTGACAAAAAACATCTATACTTACCAATAGTGATATATTATAAACTCACCAACAGTGACATCTTCTACACTCACCAACAGTGACATCATCTACACTCACCAACAGTGACAACATCATCCACACTCAATAACAGTGGCATCATCTACAGTCACCAACAGTGAAATCATCTACACTCACCAACAGTGACATCATCTACATTCACCAACAGTGACATCATCTACACTCACCAACAGTGACATCATCTACACTCACCAACAGTGACATCATCTACACTCACCAATAGTGACATCATCTACATTCACCAACAGTTACAAGAACATCTAGACTCACCAACAGTGAACTCATCTACACTCACCAACAGTGACATCATGTACATTCACCAACTGTGTCTTAAACATCTACACTCACCAACAGTGAAATCATCTACACTCACCAATAGTGACATCATCTAACTCACCTACAGTGACATCATCTACACTCACCAACAGTGAAGTCATCTACAATCACCAATAGTGACATCATCTACGCACACCTACAGTGACATCATTACACACATTAACCGTGACAGCATCTACATGCACCAACCGTGACATCATCCACACTCACCAACAGTGACATCATCTAAATTCACCAACAGTGACAGCACCTACATTCACCAACAGTGACATCATCCACACTCACCAACAGTGATATCATCTATACTCACCAACAGTGAAATCATCTACACTCACCAATAGGGTCATAATCTACGCTCACCAACAGTGAAATCATCTACACTCACCAATAGTGACATCATCGTCACTCACCAACAGTGACAGCATCTACATTCACCAACAGTCACATCATCCACACTCACCAACAGTGACAACATCTACACTCACCAACAGAGACATCTATACTCACAAACAGTGACATCATCAACACTCACCAACACAGACAACATCATCTAAACACACCAACAGTGACATCATCTACACTCACCAGCAGTGACATCATCTACATTCACCAACAGTGACAAAAAACATCTATACTTACCAATAGTGATATAATATAAACTCACCAACAGTGACATCTTCTACACTCACCAACAGTGACATCATCTACACTCACCAACAGTGACAACATTTACACTAACAAACAGCGACATGTTCTACACTCACCAACAGCGACATCATCTACACTCACCAACAGTGACATCATCTACACTCACCAATAGTGACATCATCTACATTCACCAACAGTGACAAAAAACATCTATACTTGCCAATAGTGATATATTATAAACTCACCAACAGTGACATCTTCTACACTCACCAACAGTGACATCATCTACACTCACCAACAGTGACAACATCATCCACACTCAATAACAGTGACATCATCTACAGTCACCAACAGTGAAATCATCTACACTCACCAACAGTGACATCATCTACATTCACCAACAGTGACATCATCTACACTCACCAACAGTGACATCATCTACACTCACCAACAGTGACATCATCTACACTCACCAATAGTGACATCATCTACATTCACCAACAGTTACAAGAACATCTAGACTCACCAACAGTGAACTCATCTACACTCACAAACAGTGAAATCATCTTCACTCACCAACAGTGATATCAACTACACTCACCAACAGTTACGGCTTCTACATTCACCAACAGTGACGTCATCTACACTCACCAACAGTGACATAATTTACACTCACCAACAGTGACATCTTCTACACTCACCAACAGTGACAACATCATCTACACTCACCAACAGTGGCATCATCTTCACTCAGCAACCGTGACATTATCTACAATCAACAACTGGGACATCATCTACACTCACCAAAAGTGACAATATCATCTACACTCACCAACAGTGACATCATCTACACTCACCAACCGTTACGTCATCTACACTCACCAACAGTGACAACATCTACACTCACCAACAGTGACATCAACTACACTCACCATCAGTGACAACATAATCAATACTCACCAACTGTGACATCATTTACACTCACCAAAAGTGACAACATCATCTACACTAACCAACAGTGACAACATCATCTACACTCACCAACAGTGACATCATCTACATTCACCAACAGTGACAAGAACATCTAGACTCACCAACAGTGAACTCATCTACACTCACCAACAGTGAAATCATCTTCACTCACCAACAGTGACATCAACTACACTCACCAACAGTGACATCATCTAAACTCACCAACAGTGACATCATGTACATTCACCAACTGTGTCTTAAACATCTACACTCACCAACAGTGAAATCATCTACGCTCACCAATAGTGACATCATCTACACTCACCTACAGTGACATCATCTACACTCACCAACAGTGAAGTCATCTACAATCACCAATAGTGACATCATCTACGCACACCGACAGTGACATCATTACACTCACTAACCGTGACAGCATCTACATGCACCAACAGTGACATCATCCACACTCACCAACAGTGACATCATCTAAACTCACCAACAGTGACAGCACCTACATTCACCAGCAGTGAAATCATCTACACTCACCAATAGGGTCATAATCTACGCTCACCAACAGTGAAATCATCTACACTCACCAACAGTGACATCATCGTCACTCACCAACAGTGACAGCATCTACATTCACCAACAGTCACATCATCCACACTCACCAACAGTGACAACATCTACACTCGCCAACAGAGACATCTTCTATACTCACCAACAGTGACATCATCTACACTCACCAACAGTAACATAATTTACACTCACCAACAGTGACATAATTTACACTCACCAACAGTGACATCATCGACACTCACCAACAGAGACATCATCTATATTCACCAACACTGAGAACATCATCTATACTCACCAACTGTGACATCATCTACACTCACCAACAGTGACATCATCTACACTCAGCAACAGTGAAAACATTATCTACACTCACCAACACTGACAACATCATCTGCACTCACCAACAATGACATCATCTACACTCACAAACAGTGACATCATCTACACTCAACAACCATGACATCATGTACACACACCAATACTGAAAACATCATCTACACCCACCAACAGTGACATCATCTACACTCTCCAACACTGACATCATCAACACTCACCAACAGTGACAACATAATTTACACTCACCAATAGTGACATCATCTACATTCACCAACAGTGACAAAAAACATCTATACTTACCAATAGTGATATATTATAAACTCACCAACAGTGACATCTTCTACACTCACCAACAGTGACATCATCTACACTCACCAACAGTGACAACATCATCCACACTCAATAACAGTGACATCATCTACAGTCACCAACAGTGAAATCATCTACACTCACCAACAGTGTCATCATCTACATTCACCAACAGTGACATCATCTACACTCACCAACAGTGACATCATCTACACTCACCAACAGTGACATCATCTACACTCACCAATAGTGACATCATCTACATTCACCAACAGTTACAAGAACATCTAGACTCACCAACAGTGAACTCATCTACACTCACCAACAGTGAAATCATCTTCACTCACCAACAGTGATATCAACTACACTCACCAACAGTTACGGCATCTACATTCACCAACAGTGACGTCATCTACACTCACCAACAGTGACATAATTTACACTCACCAACAGTGACATCTTCTACACTCACCAACAGTGACAACATCATCTACACTCACCAACAGTGACATCATCTTCACTCAGCAACCGTGACATTATCTACAATCACCAACTGGGACATCATCTACACTCACCAAAAGTGACAATATCATCTACACTCACCAACAGTGACATCATCTACACTCACCAACCGTTACGTCATCTACACTCACCAACAGTGACAACATCTACACTCACCAACAGTGACATCAACTACACTCACCATCAGTGACAACATAATCAATACTCTTCAACTGTGACATCATTTACACTCACCAAAAGTGACAACATCATCTACACTAACCAACAGTGACAACATCATCTACACTCACCAACAGTGACATCATCTACATTCACCAACAGTGACAAGAACATCTAGACTCACCAACAGTGAACTCATCTACACTCACCAACAGTGAAATCATCTTCACTCACCAACAGTGACATCAACTACACTCACCAACAGTGACATCATCTAAACTCACCAACAGTGACATCATGTACATTCACCAACTGTGTCTTAAACATCTACACTCACCAACAGTGAAATCATCTACGCTCACCAATAGTGACATCATCTACACTCACCTACAGTGACATCATCTACACTCACCAACAGTGAAGGCATCTACAATCACCAATAGTGACATCATCTACGCACACCGACAGTGACATCATTACACTCACTAACCGTGACAGCATCTACATGCACCAACAGTGACATCATCCACACTCACCAACAGTGACATCATCTAAACTCACCAACAGTGACAGCACCTACATTCACCAGCAGTGAAATCATCTACACTCACCAATAGGGTCATAATCTACGCTCACCAACAGTGAAATCATCTACACTCACCAACAGTGACATCATCGTCACTCACCAACAGTGACAGCATCTACATTCACCAACAGTCACATCATCCACACTCACCAACAGTGACAACATCTACACTCGCCAACAGAGACATCTTCTATACTCACCAACAGTGACATCATCTACACTCACCAACAGTAACATAATTTACACTCACCAACAGTGACATAATTTACACTCACCAACAGTGACATCATCGACACTCACCAACAGAGACATCATCTATATTCACCAACACTGAGAACATCATCTATACTCACCAACTGTGACATCATCTACACTCACCAACAGTGACATCATCTACACTCAGCAACACTGACAACATCATCTGCACTCACCAACAATGACATCATCTACACTCACAAACAGTGACATCATCTACACTCAACAACCATGACATCATGTACACACACCAATACTGAAAACATCATCTACACCCACCAACAGTGACATCATCTACACTCTCCAACACTGACATCATCAACACTCACCAACAGTGACAACATAATTTACACTCACCAATAGTGACATCATCTACATTCACCAACAGTGACAAAAAACATCTATACTTACCAATAGTGATATATTATAAACTCACCAACAGTGACATCTTCTACACTCACCAACAGTGACATCATCTACACTCACCAACAGTGACAACATCATCCACACTCAATAACAGTGACATCATCTACAGTCACCAACAGTGAAATCATCTACACTCACCAACAGTGTCATCATCTACATTCACCAACAGTGACATCATCTACACTCACCAACAGTGACATCATCTACACTCACCAACAGTGACATCATCTACACTCACCAATAGTGACATCATCTACATTCACCAACAGTTACAAGAACATCTAGACTCACCAACAGTGAACTCATCTACACTCACCAACAGTGAAATCATCTTCACTCACCAACAGTGATATCAACTACACTCACCAACAGTTACGGCATCTACATTCACCAACAGTGACGTCATCTACACTCACCAACAGTGACATAATTTACACTCACCAACAGTGACATCTTCTACACTCACCAACAGTGACAACATCATCTACACTCACCAACAGTGACATCATCTTCACTCAGCAACCGTGACATTATCTACAATCACCAACTGGGACATCATCTACACTCACCAAAAGTGACAATATCATCTACACTCACCAACAGTGACATCATCTACACTCACCAACCGTTACGTCATCTACACTCACCAACAGTGACAACATCTACACTCACCAACAGTGACATCAACTACACTCACCATCAGTGACAACATAATCAATACTCTTCAACTGTGACATCATTTACACTCACCAAAAGTGACAACATCATCTACACTAACCAACAGTGACAACATCATCTACACTCACCAACAGTGACATCATCTACATTCACCAACAGTGACAAGAACATCTAGACTCACCAACAGTGAACTCATCTACACTCTCCAACAGTGAAATCATCTTCACTCACCAACAGTGATATCAACTACACTCACCAACAGTGACATCATCTAAACTCACCAACAGTGACATCATGTACATTCACCAACTGTGTCTTAAACATCTACACTCACCAACAGTGAAATCATCTACGCTCACCAATAGTGACATCATCTACACTCACCTACAGTGACATCATCTACACTCACCAACAGTGAAGTCATCTACAATCACCAATAGTGACATCATCTACGCACACCTACAGTGACATCATTACACTCACTAACCGTGACAGCATCTACATGCACCAACAGTGACATCATCCACACTCACCAACAGTGACATCATCTAAACTCACCAACAGTGACAGCACCTACATTCACCAACAGTGAAATCATCTACACTCACCAATAGGGTCATAATCTACGCTCACCAACAGTGAAATCATCTACACTCACCAACAGTGACATCATCGTCACTCACCAACAGTGACAGCATCTACATTCACCAACAGTCACATCATCCACACTCACCAACAGTGACAACATCTACACTCGCCAACAGAGACATCTTCTATACTCACCAACAGTGACATCATCTACACTCACCAACACAGACAACATCATCTAAACACACCAACAGTGACATCATCTACACTCACCAACTGTAACATAATTTACACTCACCAACAGTGACATAATTTACACTCACCAACAGTGACATCATCGACACTCACCAACAGAGACATCATCTATATTCACCAACACTGAGAACATCATCTATACTCACCAACTGTGACAGCATCTACACTCACCAACAGTGACATCATCTACACTCAGCAACAGTGAAAACATTATCTACACTCACCAACACTGACAACATCATCTGCACTCACCAACAATGACATCATCTACACTCACAAACAGTGACATCATCTACACTCAACAACCATGACATCATGTACACACACCATCACTGAAAACATCATCTACACCCACCAACAGTGACATCATCTACACTCTCCAACACTGACATCATCAACACTCACCAATAGTGACAACATAATTTACACTCACCAATAGTGACATCATCTACATTCACCAACATTGACAAAAAACATCTATACTTACCAATAGTGATATATTATAAACTCACCAACAGTGACATCTTCTACACTCACCAACAGTGACATCATCTACACTCACCAACAGTGACAACATCATCCACACTCAATAACAGTGACATCATCTACAGTCACCAACAGTGAAATCATCTACACTCACCAACAGTGACATCATCTACATTCACCAACAGTGACATCATCTACACTCACCAACAGTGACATCATCTACACTCACCAACAGTGACATCATCTACACTCACCAATAGTGACATCATCTACATTCACCAACAGTTACAAGAACATCTAGACTCACCAACAGTGAACTCATCTACACTCACCAACAGTGAAATCATCTTCACTCACCAACAGTGATATCAACTACACTCACCAACAGTTACGGCATCTACATTCACCAACAGTGACGTCATCTACACTCACCAACAGTGACATAATTTACACTCACCAACAGTGACATCTTCTACACTCACCAACAGTGACAACATCATCTACACTCACCAACAGTGACATCATCTTCACTCAGCAACCGTGACATTATCTACAATCACCAACTGGGACATCATCTACACTCACCAAAAGTGACAATATCATCTACACTCACCAACAGTGACATCATCTACACTCACCAACCGTTACGTCATCTACACTCACCAACAGTGACAACATCTACACTCACCAACAGTGACATCAACTACACTCACCATCAGTGACAACATAATCAATACTCACCAACTGTGACATCATTTACACTCACCAAAAGTGACAACATCATCTACACTAACCAACAGTGACAACATCATCTACACTCACCAACAGTGACATCATCTACATTCACCAACAGTGACAAGAACATCTAGACTCACCAACAGTGAACTCATCTACACTCACCAACAGTGAAATCATCTTCACTCACCAACAGTGATATCAACTACACTCACCAACAGTGACATCATCTAAACTCACCAACAGTGACATCATGTACATTCACCAACTGTGTCTTAAACATCTACACTCACCAACAGTGAAATCATCTACGCTCACCAATAGTGACATCATCTACACTCACCTACAGTGACATCATCTACACTCACCAACAGTGAAGTCATCTACAATCACCAATAGTGACATCATCTACGCACACCTACAGTGACATCATTACACTCAGTAACCGTGACAGCATCTACATGCACCAACAGTGACATCATCCACACTCACCAACAGTGACATCATCTAAACTCACCAACAGTGACAGCACCTACATTCACCAACAGTGAAATCATCTACACTCACCAATAGGGTCATAATCTACGCTCACCAACAGTGAAATCATCTACACTCACCAACAGTGACATCATCGTCACTCACCAACAGTGACAGCATCTACATTCACCAACAGTCACATCATCCACACTCACCAACAGTGACAACATCTACACTCGCCAACAGAGACATCTTCTATACTCACCAACAGTGACATCATCTACACTCACCAACACAGACAACATCATCTAAAAACACCAACAGTGACATCATCTACATTCACCAACAGTGACAAAAAACATCTATACTTACCAATAGTGATATATTATAAACTCACCAACAGTGACATCTTCTACACTCACCAACAGTGACATCATCTACACTCACCAACAGTGACATCATTTACACTAACAAACAGTGACATGTTCTACATTCACCAACAGTGACGTCATCTACACTCACCAACAGTGACATAATTTACACTCACCAACAGTGACATCTTCTACACTCACCAACAGTGACAACATCATCTACACTCACCAACAGTGACATCATCTTCACTCAGCAACCGTGACATTATCTACAATCACCAACTGGGACATCATCTACACTCACCAAAAGTGACAATATCATCTACACTCACCAACAGTGACATCATCTACACTCACCAACCGTTACGTCATCTACACTCACCAACAGTGACAACATCTACACTCACCAACAGTGACATCAACTACACTCACCATCAGTGACAACATAATCAATACTCTTCAACTGTGACATCATTTACACTCACCAAAAGTGACAACATCATCTACACTAACCAACAGTGACAACATCATCTACACTCACCAACAGTGACATCATCTACATTCACCAACAGTGACAAGAACATCTTGACTCACCAACAGTGAACTCATCTACACTCTCCAACAGTGAAATCATCTTCACTCACCAACAGTGATATCAACTACACTCACCAACAGTGACATCATCTAAACTCACCAACAGTGACATCATGTACATTCACCAACTGTGTCTTAAACATCTACACTCACCAACAGTGAAATCATCTACGCTCACCAATAGTGACATCATCTACACTCACCTACAGTGACATCATCTACACTCACCAACAGTGAAGTCATCTACAATCACCAATAGTGACATCATCTACGCACACCTACAGTGACATCATTACACTCACTAACCGTGACAGCATCTACATGCACCAACAGTGACATCATCCACACTCACCAACAGTGACATCATCTAAACTCACCAACAGTGACAGCACCTACATTCACCAACAGTGAAATCATCTACACTCACCAATAGGGTCATAATCTACGCTCACCAACAGTGAAATCATCTACACTCACCAACAGTGACATCATCGTCACTCACCAACAGTGACAGCATCTACATTCACCAACAGTCACATCATCCACACTCACCAACAGTGACAACATCTACACTCGCCAACAGAGACATCTTCTATACTCACCAACAGTGACATCATCTACACTCACCAACACAGACAACATCATCTAAACACACCAACAGTGACATCATCTACACTCACCAACTGTAACATAATTTACACTCACCAACAGTGACATAATTTACACTCACCAACAGTGACATCATCGACACTCACCAACAGAGACATCATCTATATTCACCAACACTGAGAACATCATCTATACTCACCAACTGTGACAGCATCTACACTCACCAACAGTGACATCATCTACACTCAGCAACAGTGAAAACATTATCTACACTCACCAACACTGACAACATCATCTGCACTCACCAACAATGACATCATCTACACTCACAAACAGTGACATCATCTACACTCAACAACCATGACATCATGTACACACACCATCACTGAAAACATCATCTACACCCACCAACAGTGACATCATCTACACTCTCCAACACTGACATCATCAACACTCACCAATAGTGACAACATAATTTACACTCACCAATAGTGACATCATCTACATTCACCAACAGTGACAAAAAACATCTATACTTACCAATAGTGATATATTATAAACTCACCAACAGTGACATCTTCTACACTCACCAACAGTGACATCATCTACACTCACCAACAGTGACAACATCATCCACACTCAATAACAGTGACATCATCTACAGTCACCAACAGTGAAATCATCTACACTCACCAACAGTGACATCATCTACATTCACCAACAGTGACATCATCTACACTCACCAACAGTGACATCATCTACACTCACCAACAGTGACATCATCTACACTCACCAATAGTGACATCATCTACATTCACCAACAGTTACAAGAACATCTAGACTCACCAACAGTGAACTCATCTACACTCACCAACAGTGAAATCATCTTCACTCACCAACAGTGATATCAACTACACTCACCAACAGTTACGGCATCTACATTCACCAACAGTGACGTCATCTACACTCACCAACAGTGACATAATTTACACTCACCAACAGTGACATCTTCTACACTCACCAACAGTGACAACATCATCTACACTCATCAACAGTGACATCATCTTCACTCAGCAACCGTGACATTATCTACAATCACCAACTGGGACATCATCTACACTCACCAAAAGTGACAATATCATCTACACTCACCAACAGTGACATCATCTACACTCACCAACCGTTACATCATCTACACTCACCAACAGTGACAACATCTACACTCACCAACAGTGACATCAACTACACTCACCATCAGTGACAACATAATCAATACTCACCAACTGTGACATCATTTACACTCACCAAAAGTGACAACATCATCTACACTAACCAACAGTGACAACATCATCTACACTCACCAACAGTGACATCATCTACATTCACCAACAGTGACAAGAACATCTAGACTCACCAACAGTGAACTCATCTACACTCACCAACAGTGAAATCATCTTCACTCACCAACAGTGATATCAACTACACTCACCAACAGTGACATCATCTAAACTCACCAACAGTGACATCATGTACATTCACCAACTGTGTCTTAAACATCTACACTCACCAACAGTGAAATCATCTACGCTCACCAATAGTGACATCATCTACACTCACCTACAGTGACATCATCTACACTCACCAACAGTGAAGTCATCTACAATCACCAATAGTGACATCATCTACGCACACCTACAGTGACATCATTACACTCACTAACCGTGACAGCATCTACATGCACCAACAGTGACATCATCCACACTCACCAACAGTGACATCATCTAAACTCACCAACAGTGACAGCACCTACATTCACCAACAGTGAAATCATCTACACTCACCCATAGGGTCATAATCTACGCTCACCAACAGTGAAATCATCTACACTCACCAACAGTGACATCATCGTCACTCACCAACAGTGACAGCATCTACATTCACCAACAGTCACATCATCCACACTCACCAACAGTGACAACATCTACACTCGCCAACAGAGACATCTTCTATACTCACCAACAGTGACATCATCTACACTCACCAACACAGACAACATCATCTAAACACACCAACAGTGACATCATCTACACTCACCAGCAGTGACATCATCTACATTCACCAACAGTGACAAAAAACATCTATACTTACCAATAGTGATATATTATAAACTCACCAACAGTGACATCTTCTACACTCACCAACAGTGACATCATCTACACTCACCAACAGTGACATCATTTACACTAACAAACAGTGACATGTTCTACACTCACCAACAGTGACAACATCATCCACACTCAATAAAAGTGACATCATCTATAGTCACCAACAGTGAAATCATCTACACTCACCAACAGTGACATCATCTACACTCACCAACAGTGACATCATCTACACTCACCAACAGTGACATCATCTACACTCACCAACAGTGACATCATCTACACTCACCAATAGTGACATCATCTACATTCACCAACAGTTACAAGAACATCTAGACTCACCAACAGTGAACTCATCTACACTCACCAACAGTGAAATCATCTTCACTCACCAACAGTGATATCAACTACACTCACCAACAGTTACAGCATCTACATTCACCAACAGTAATGTCATCTACACTCACCAACAGTGACATAATTTACACTCACCAACAGTGACATCTTCTACACTCACCAACAGTGACAACATCATCTACACTCACCAACAGTGACATCATCTTCACTCAGCAACCGTGACATTATCTATAATCACCAACTGGGACATCATCTACACTCACCAAACGTTACATCATCTACACTCACCAACAGTGACAACTTCTACACTCACCAACAGTGACATCAACTACACTCACCATCAGTGACAACATAATCAATACTCACCAACTGTGACATCATTTACACTCACCAAAAGTGACAAAATCATCTACACTAACCAACAGTGACAACATCATCGACACTCACCAACAGAGACATCATCTATATTCACCAACACTGAGAACATCATCTACACTCACCAACAGTGACATCATCTACACTCACCAACAGTGACATCATCTACACTCAGCAACACTGACAACATCTTCTGGACGCACCAACAATGACATCATCTACACTCACGAACAGTGACATCATCTTCATTCACCAACAGTGACACCATCATCTATACTCTTCTTCCTTATTTGGCATGGCTTCGCGGACGAAGATATATGGAGGGGGTAAAAAGTCCACGTCAGCTGCAGGCTCGTTTGTAGCTGACAAGTCCGATGCGGGACAGGCAGACACGGTTGCAGCGGTTGCAGGGGAAAATTGGTTGGTTGGGGTTGCGTCTTGGGTTTTTCCTCCTTTGCCTTTTGTCATTTACACTAACAAACTGTGACATGTTCTACACTCACCAACAGTGACAACATCATCTATACTCACCAACAGTGACATCATCTACACTAACCAAAAGTGACAACATCATCTACGACACCAACAGTGACATCATGTACACTCACCAACTGTCATCAACCACACTCACCAACAGTGACATCATCTACACTCACCAACAGTGACGTCATCAACACTCACCAACAGTGACATCATTTACACTCAACAACCGTGACATCATCTACACTCACCAACACTGAAAACATCATCTGGACGCACCAACAATGACATCATCTACATACACCAACAGTGACATCATTCACACTCACCAACAGTGACAACAAATTTACACTCACCAACAGTGACATCATCTACACTCACCACAGTGACATTATCTACACACACCGACAGTGACACCATCATCTACACTCACCAACAGTGAAAACATTATCTACACTCACCAACAGTGACACGATCATGTACGCTCACCAACAGTGACATCGTCATCTAATCTCACTAACAGTGACATCATCTTCACTCAGCAACCGTGACATTATCTACACTCACCAAAAGTGACAACATCATCTACACTCACCAACCGTGACATCATACACACTCACCAACAGTGACAACATCATCTACACTCACCAACAGTGACAACATCATCTACACTCACCAACAGTGACAGCATCTACATTCACCAACAGTGACATCATCCACACTCTATAACAGTGACATCATCTACAGTCACCAACAGTGAAATCATCTACACTCACCAACAGTGACATCATCTATACTGACCAACAGTGACATCATCTACACTCACCAACAGTGTCATCTTCTACATTCAACAACAGTGACAAAAACAACTATACTCACCAACAGTGAAATCATCTACACTCAACAACAGTGACATCATCTACACTCACCAACCATGATATCATCTACACTCACCAACAGTGACATCATTTACACTCACCAGACAAGAACATCTAGACTCACTAACATTGAAATCATCTACACTCACCAAAAGTGACATCATCTACACTAACCTACTGTGACATCATCTACACTCACCAACAGTGAAATCATCTACACTCACCAACAGTGATATCAACTACACTCACCAACAGTGACATCATCTTCACTCAGCAACCGTCACATTATCTACACTCACCAACAGTGACAGCATCTACATTCACCAACAGTGACATCATCCACGCTCAATAACATTGACATCATCTACAGTCACCAACAGTGAAATCATCTACACTCACCAACAGTGACATCATCTACACTCACCAAAAGTGACAACATCATATACACTCACCAACAGTGACAACATCATCTACACTCACCAACAGTGACAGCATCTACATTCACCAACAGTGACATCATCCACACTAAACAACAGTGACAACATCATCTACACTCACCAACAGTGACAACATCATCTACACTCACCAACAGTGACAGCATCTACATTCACCAACAGTGACATCATCCACACTCAATAACAGTGACATCATCTACACTCACCAACAGTGACAACATCATCTACACTCACCAACAGTGACAGCATCTACATTCACCAACAGTCACATCATCCACACACACCAACAGTGACATCATCTACACTCACCAACAGTGACAGCGTCTACACTCATCAACAGAGACATCTTCTATACTCACAAACAGTGACATCATCTACACTCACCAACACAGACAACATCATCTAAACACACCGACAGTGACATCATCTACACTCACCAGCAGTGACATCATCTACATTCACCAACATGTTCTACACTCACCAACAGAGACAACATCATCCACACTCAATAACAGTGACATCATCTATAGTCACCAACAGTGAAATCATCTACACTCACCAACAGTGACATCATCTACACTCACTAACAATGATATCATCTACACTCACCAACAGTGACATCATCTACACTCACCAACAGTGACATCATCTACATTCACCAATAGTGACATCATCTACATTCACCAACAGTGACAAGAACATCTAGACTCACCAACAATGAACTCATCTACACTCACCAACAGTGAAATCATCTACACTCACCAACAGTGATATCAACTACACTCACCAACAGTTACAGCATCTACATTCACCAACAGTGACATCATCTACACTCACCAACAGTGACATAATTTACACTCACCAACAGTGACATCTTCTACACTCACCAACAGTGACAACATCATCTACACTCACCAACAGTGACATCATCTTCACTCAGCAACCGTGACATTATCTACAATAACCAACTGGGACATCATCTACACTCACCAAAAGTGACAATATCATCTACACTCACCAACAGTGACATCATCTACACTCACCAACCGTTACGTCATCTACACTCACCAACAGTGACATCAACTACACTCACCATCAGTGACAACATAATCAATACTCACCAACTGTGACATCATTTACACTCACCAAAAGTGACAACATCATCGACACTCACCAACAGAGACATCATCTATATTCACCAACACTGAGAACATCATCTACACTCACCAACAGTGACATCATCTACACTCACCAACACTGACAACATCTTCTGGACGCACCAACAATGACATCATCTACACTCACCAACAGTGGCATCATCTACACTCACGAACAATGACAGCATCTTCATTCACCAACAGTGACACCATCATCTACACTCTTCTTCCTTATTTGGCTTGCCTTCGCAGACGAAGATTTATGGAGGGGGTAAAAAGCCCACGTCAGCTGCAGACTCATTTGTAGCTGACAAGTCCGATGCGGGACAGGCAGACACGGTGGCAGCGGTTGCAGGGGAAAATTGGTTGGTTGGGGTTGCGTCTTGGGTTTTTCCTCCTTTGCCTTTTGTCATTTACACTAACAAACTGTGACATGTTCTACACTCACCAACAGTGACAACATCATCTATACTCACCAACAGTGACATCATCTACACTCACCAAAAGTGACAACATCATCTACGACACCAACAGTGACATCATGTACACTCACCAACACTGTCATCAACCACACTCACCAACAGTGACATCATCAACACTCACCAACACTGACAACATCATCTGCACTCACCAACAATGACATCATCTACACTCACAAACAGTGACATCATCTACACTCAACAACCGTGACATCATCTACACTCACCAACACTGACAACATCATCTACACCCACCAACAGTGACATCATCTACACTCTCCAACACTGACATCATATACACTCACCAACAGTGACAACATAATTTACACTCACCAACAGTGACATCATCTACACTCACCACAGTGACATTATCTACACACACCAACAGTGACACGATCATGTACGCTCACCAACAGTGACATCGTCATCTAAGCTCACTAACAGTGACATCATCTTCACTCAGCAACCGTGACATTATCTACACTCACCAAAAGTGACAACATCATCTACACTCACCAACAGTGACAACATCATCTACACTCACCAACAGTGACAGCATCTACATTCACCAACAGTGACATCATCCACACTCAATAACAGTGACATCATCTACAGTCACCAACAGTGAAATCATCTACACTCACCAACAGTGTCATCTTCTAGATTCAACAACAGTGACAAAAACAACTATACTCACCAACAGTGAAATCATCTACACTCACCAACAGTGACATCATCTACATTCACCAACCATGATATCATCTACACTCACCAACAGTGACAAAATACATCTATACTTACCAATAGTGATATATTATAAACTCACCAACAGTGACATCATCTACACTCACCAACAGTCACATCATTTACACTAACCAACAGTGACATGTTCTACACTCACCAACAGTGAAAACATCATCCACACTCAATAACAGTGACAGCATCTACATTCACCAACAGTCACATTATCCACACACACCAACAGTGACATCATCTACACTCACCAACAGTGAAAGCGTCTACACTCACCAACAGAGACATCTTCTATACTCACAAACAGTGACATCATCTACACTCACCAACACAGACAACATCATCTAAACACACCGACAGTGACATCATCTACACTCACCAGCAGTGACAAAAAACATCTATACTTACCAATAGTGATATATTATAAACTCACCAACAGTGACATCATCTACACTCACCAACAGTGACATCATTTACACTAACAAACAGTGACATGTTCTACACTCACCAACAGTGACAACATCATCCACACTCAATAACAGTGACATCATCTATAGTCACCAACAGTGAAATCATCTACACTCACCAACGGTGACATCATCTACACTCACCAACAGTGATATCATCTACGCTCACCAACAGTGACATCATCTACACTCACCAACAGTGACATCATCTACACTCACCAATAGTGACATCATCTACATTCACCAACAGTGACAAGAACATCTAGACTCACCAACAATGAACTCATCTACACTCACCAACAGTGAAATCATATACACTCACCAACAGTGATATCAACTACACTCACCAACAGTTACAGCATCTACATTCACCAACAGTGACATCATCTACACTCACCAACAGTGACATAATTTACACTCACCAACAGTGACATCTTCTACACTCACCAACAGTGACAACATCATCTACACTCACCAACAGTGACATCATCTTCACTCAGCAACCGTGACATTATCTACAATCACCAACTGGGACATCATCTACACTCACCAAAAGTGAAAACATCATCTACACTCACCAACAGTGACATCATCTACACTCACCAACCGTTAAGTCATCTACACTCATCAACAGTGACATCAACTACACTCACCATCAGTGACAACATAATCAATACTCACCAACTGTGACATCATTTACACTCACCAAAAGTGACAACATCATCTACACTAACCAACAGTGACAACATCATCGACACTCACCAACAGAGACATCATCTATATTCACCAACACTGAGCACATCATCTACACTCACCAACAGTGGCATCATCTACACTCACGAACAATGACAGCATCTTCATTCACCAACAGTGACACCATCATCTACACTCTTCTTCCTTATTTGGCTTGCCTTCGCAGACGAAGATTTATGGAGGGGGTAAAAAGCCCACGTCAGCTGCAGACTCGTTTGTAGCTGACAAGTTCGATGCGGGACAGGCAGACACGGTTGAGTGGTTGCAGGGGAAAATTGGTTGGTTGGGGTTGCGTCTTGGGTTTTTCCTCCTTTGCCTTTTGTCATTTACACTAACAAACTGTGACATGTTCTACACTCACCAACAGTGACAACATCATCTATACTCATCAACAGTGACATCATCTACACTCACCAAAAGTGACAACATCATCTACGACACCAACAGTGACATCATGTGCACTCACCAACACTGTCATCAACCACACTCACCAACAGTGACATCATCAACACTCACCAACACTGACAACATCATCTGCACTCACCAACAATGACATCATCTACACACACAAACAGTGACATCATCTACACTCAACAACCGTGACATCATCTACACTCACCAACACTGACAACATCATCTACACCCACCAACAGTGACATCATCTACACTCTCCAACACTGACATCATCTACACTCACCAACAGTGACAACATAATTTACACTCACCAACAGTGACATCATCTACACTCACCACAGTGACATTATCTACACACACCCAAAGTGACACCATCATCTACACTCACCAACAGTGAAAACATTATCTACACTCACCAACAGTGACACGATCATTTACGCTCACCAACAGTGACATCGTCATCTAAGCTCACTAACAGTGACATCATCTTCACTCAGCAAACGTGACATTATCTACACTCACCAAAAGTGACAACATCATCTACACTCACCAACCGTGACATCATGCACACTCACCAACAGTGACAACATCATCTACACTCACCAACAGTGACAACATCATCTACACTCACCAACAGTGACAGCATCTACATTCACCAACAGTGACATCATCCACACTCAATAACAGTGAAATCATCTACACTCACCAATAGTGACATAATCTATGCTCACCAACAGAGATATCATATACACTCACCAATAGTGACATCATCGTCACTCACCAACAGTGACAGCATCTACGTTCACCAAAGTCACATCATTCACACTCACCAACAGTGACATCATCTAAACTCACCAACAGAGACATCTTCTACACTCACAAACAGTGACATCATCTACACTCACCAACACAGACATCATCATCTACACTCACCAACAATGACATCATCTACATTCACCAACAGTGGCATCATTCACACTTACCAACAGTGACATCATCTAAACTCACCAACAGTGAGAGCATCTACACTCACCAACAGTGACATCTTCTACACTGACAAACAGTGACATCATCTACACTCACCAACAGTGACATCATCTAAACTCACCAACAGTGACATCATGTACATTCACCAACTGTGACATCATTACACTCACTAAGAGTGACAGCATCTACACTCACCAGCAGTGACAACATCATCTACACTCACCAACAGTGACATCATCTACAGTCACCAACAGTGAAATCATCTACACTCACCAACAGTGACATCATCTACACTCACAAACAGTGACATCATCTACACTCAACAACCGTGACATCATCTACACTCACCAACAGTGACGTCATCAACACTCACCAACAGTGACATCATTTACACTCAACAACCGTGACATCATCTACACTCACCAACACTGAAAACATCATCTGGACGCACCAACAATGACATCATCTACATACACCAACAGTGACATCATTCACACTCACCAACAGTGACAACAAATTTACACTCACCAACAGTGACATCATCTACACTCACCACAGTGACATTATCTACACACACCGACAGTGACACCATCATCTACACTCACCAACAGTGAAAACATTATCTACACTCACCAACAGTGACACGATCATGTACGCTCACCAACAGTGACATCGTCATCTAATCTCACTAACAGTGACATCATCTTCACTCAGCAACCGTGACATTATCTACACTCACCAAAAGTGACAACATCATCTACACTCACCAACCGTGACATCATACACACTCACCAACAGTGACAACATCATCTACACTCACCAACAGTGACAACATCATCTACACTCACCAACAGTGACAGCATCTACATTCACCAACAGTGACATCATCCACACTCTATAACAGTGACATCATCTACAGTCACCAACAGTGAAATCATCTACACTCACCAACAGTGACATCATCTATACTGACCAACAGTGACATCATCTACACTCACCAACAGTGTCATCTTCTACATTCAACAACAGTGACAAAAACAACTATACTCACCAACAGTGAAATCATCTACACTCAACAACAGTGACATCATCTACACTCACCAACCATGATATCATCTACACTCACCAACAGTGACATCATTTACACTCACCAGACAAGAACATCTAGACTCACTAACATTGAAATCATCTACACTCACCAAAAGTGACATCATCTACACTAACCTACTGTGACATCATCTACACTCACCAACAGTGAAATCATCTACACTCACCAACAGTGATATCAACTACACTCACCAACAGTGACATCATCTTCACTCAGCAACCGTCACATTATCTACACTCACCAACAGTGACAGCATCTACATTCACCAACAGTGACATCATCCACGCTCAATAACATTGACATCATCTACAGTCACCAACAGTGAAATCATCTACACTCACCAACAGTGACATCATCTACACTCACCAAAAGTGACAACATCATATACACTCACCAACAGTGACAACATCATCTACACTCACCAACAGTGACAGCATCTACATTCACCAACAGTGACATCATCCACACTAAACAACAGTGACAACATCATCTACACTCACCAACAGTGACAACATCATCTACACTCACCAACAGTGACAGCATCTACATTCACCAACAGTGACATCATCCACACTCAATAACAGTGACATCATCTACACTCACCAACAGTGACAACATCATCTACACTCACCAACAGTGACAGCATCTACATTCACCAACAGTCACATCATCCACACACACCAACAGTGACATCATCTACACTCACCAACAGTGACAGCGTCTACACTCATCAACAGAGACATCTTCTATACTCACAAACAGTGACATCATCTACACTCACCAACACAGACAACATCATCTAAACACACCGACAGTGACATCATCTACACTCACCAGCAGTGACATCATCTACATTCACCAACATGTTCTACACTCACCAACAGAGACAACATCATCCACACTCAATAACAGTGACATCATCTATAGTCACCAACAGTGAAATCATCTACACTCACCAACAGTGACATCATCTACACTCACTAACAATGATATCATCTACACTCACCAACAGTGACATCATCTACACTCACCAACAGTGACATCATCTACATTCACCAATAGTGACATCATCTACATTCACCAACAGTGACAAGAACATCTAGACTCACCAACAATGAACTCATCTACACTCACCAACAGTGAAATCATCTACACTCACCAACAGTGATATCAACTACACTCACCAACAGTTACAGCATCTACATTCACCAACAGTGACATCATCTACACTCACCAACAGTGACATAATTTACACTCACCAACAGTGACATCTTCTACACTCACCAACAGTGACAACATCATCTACACTCACCAACAGTGACATCATCTTCACTCAGCAACCGTGACATTATCTACAATAACCAACTGGGACATCATCTACACTCACCAAAAGTGACAATATCATCTACACTCACCAACAGTGACATCATCTACACTCACCAACCGTTACGTCATCTACACTCACCAACAGTGACATCAACTACACTCACCATCAGTGACAACATAATCAATACTCACCAACTGTGACATCATTTACACTCACCAAAAGTGACAACATCATCGACACTCACCAACAGAGACATCATCTATATTCACCAACACTGAGAACATCATCTACACTCACCAACAGTGACATCATCTACACTCACCAACACTGACAACATCTTCTGGACGCACCAACAATGACATCATCTACACTCACCAACAGTGGCATCATCTACACTCACGAACAATGACAGCATCTTCATTCACCAACAGTGACACCATCATCTACACTCTTCTTCCTTATTTGGCTTGCCTTCGCAGACGAAGATTTATGGAGGGGGTAAAAAGCCCACGTCAGCTGCAGACTCATTTGTAGCTGACAAGTCCGATGCGGGACAGGCAGACACGGTGGCAGCGGTTGCAGGGGAAAATTGGTTGGTTGGGGTTGCGTCTTGGGTTTTTCCTCCTTTGCCTTTTGTCATTTACACTAACAAACTGTGACATGTTCTACACTCACCAACAGTGACAACATCATCTATACTCACCAACAGTGACATCATCTACACTCACCAAAAGTGACAACATCATCTACGACACCAACAGTGACATCATGTACACTCACCAACACTGTCATCAACCACACTCACCAACAGTGACATCATCAACACTCACCAACACTGACAACATCATCTGCACTCACCAACAATGACATCATCTACACTCACAAACAGTGACATCATCTACACTCAACAACCGTGACATCATCTACACTCACCAACACTGACAACATCATCTACACCCACCAACAGTGACATCATCTACACTCTCCAACACTGACATCATATACACTCACCAACAGTGACAACATAATTTACACTCACCAACAGTGACATCATCTACACTCACCACAGTGACATTATCTACACACACCAACAGTGACACGATCATGTACGCTCACCAACAGTGACATCGTCATCTAAGCTCACTAACAGTGACATCATCTTCACTCAGCAACCGTGACATTATCTACACTCACCAAAAGTGACAACATCATCTACACTCACCAACAGTGACAACATCATCTACACTCACCAACAGTGACAGCATCTACATTCACCAACAGTGACATCATCCACACTCAATAACAGTGACATCATCTACAGTCACCAACAGTGAAATCATCTACACTCACCAACAGTGTCATCTTCTAGATTCAACAACAGTGACAAAAACAACTATACTCACCAACAGTGAAATCATCTACACTCACCAACAGTGACATCATCTACATTCACCAACCATGATATCATCTACACTCACCAACAGTGACAAAATACATCTATACTTACCAATAGTGATATATTATAAACTCACCAACAGTGACATCATCTACACTCACCAACAGTCACATCATTTACACTAACCAACAGTGACATGTTCTACACTCACCAACAGTGAAAACATCATCCACACTCAATAACAGTGACAGCATCTACATTCACCAACAGTCACATTATCCACACACACCAACAGTGACATCATCTACACTCACCAACAGTGAAAGCGTCTACACTCACCAACAGAGACATCTTCTATACTCACAAACAGTGACATCATCTACACTCACCAACACAGACAACATCATCTAAACACACCGACAGTGACATCATCTACACTCACCAGCAGTGACAAAAAACATCTATACTTACCAATAGTGATATATTATAAACTCACCAACAGTGACAT
The DNA here is from genome assembly GCF_036971445.1 of Narcine bancroftii. Taxonomy (NCBI): domain Eukaryota; kingdom Metazoa; phylum Chordata; class Chondrichthyes; order Torpediniformes; family Narcinidae; genus Narcine; species Narcine bancroftii. Next base: position 45,162,933 of record NC_091474.1, on the reverse strand, counting down.
CATCTACACTCACCAACAGTGACATCATTTACACTAACAAACAGTGACATGTTCTACACTCACCAACAGTGACAACATCATCCACACTCAATAACAGTGACATCATCTATAGTCACCAACAGTGAAATCATCTACACTCACCAACGGTGACATCATCTACACTCACCAACAGTGATATCATCTACGCTCACCAACAGTGACATCATCTACACTCACCAACAGTGACATCATCTACACTCACCAATAGTGACATCATCTACATTCACCAACAGTGACAAGAACATCTAGACTCACCAACAATGAACTCATCTACACTCACCAACAGTGAAATCATATACACTCACCAACAGTGATATCAACTACACTCACCAACAGTTACAGCATCTACATTCACCAACAGTGACATCATCTACACTCACCAACAGTGACATAATTTACACTCACCAACAGTGACATCTTCTACACTCACCAACAGTGACAACATCATCTACACTCACCAACAGTGACATCATCTTCACTCAGCAACCGTGACATTATCTACAATCACCAACTGGGACATCATCTACACTCACCAAAAGTGAAAACATCATCTACACTCACCAACAGTGACATCATCTACACTCACCAACCGTTAAGTCATCTACACTCATCAACAGTGACATCAACTACACTCACCATCAGTGACAACATAATCAATACTCACCAACTGTGACATCATTTACACTCACCAAAAGTGACAACATCATCTACACTAACCAACAGTGACAACATCATCGACACTCACCAACAGAGACATCATCTATATTCACCAACACTGAGCACATCATCTACACTCACCAACAGTGGCATCATCTACACTCACGAACAATGACAGCATCTTCATTCACCAACAGTGACACCATCATCTACACTCTTCTTCCTTATTTGGCTTGCCTTCGCAGACGAAGATTTATGGAGGGGGTAAAAAGCCCACGTCAGCTGCAGACTCGTTTGTAGCTGACAAGTTCGATGCGGGACAGGCAGACACGGTTGAGTGGTTGCAGGGGAAAATTGGTTGGTTGGGGTTGCGTCTTGGGTTTTTCCTCCTTTGCCTTTTGTCATTTACACTAACAAACTGTGACATGTTCTACACTCACCAACAGTGACAACATCATCTATACTCATCAACAGTGACATCATCTACACTCACCAAAAGTGACAACATCATCTACGACACCAACAGTGACATCATGTGCACTCACCAACACTGTCATCAACCACACTCACCAACAGTGACATCATCAACACTCACCAACACTGACAACATCATCTGCACTCACCAACAATGACATCATCTACACACACAAACAGTGACATCATCTACACTCAACAACCGTGACATCATCTACACTCACCAACACTGACAACATCATCTACACCCACCAACAGTGACATCATCTACACTCTCCAACACTGACATCATCTACACTCACCAACAGTGACAACATAATTTACACTCACCAACAGTGACATCATCTACACTCACCACAGTGACATTATCTACACACACCCAAAGTGACACCATCATCTACACTCACCAACAGTGAAAACATTATCTACACTCACCAACAGTGACACGATCATTTACGCTCACCAACAGTGACATCGTCATCTAAGCTCACTAACAGTGACATCATCTTCACTCAGCAAACGTGACATTATCTACACTCACCAAAAGTGACAACATCATCTACACTCACCAACCGTGACATCATGCACACTCACCAACAGTGACAACATCATCTACACTCACCAACAGTGACAACATCATCTACACTCACCAACAGTGACAGCATCTACATTCACCAACAGTGACATCATCCACACTCAATAACAGTGAAATCATCTACACTCACCAATAGTGACATAATCTATGCTCACCAACAGAGATATCATATACACTCACCAATAGTGACATCATCGTCACTCACCAACAGTGACAGCATCTACGTTCACCAAAGTCACATCATTCACACTCACCAACAGTGACATCATCTAAACTCACCAACAGAGACATCTTCTACACTCACAAACAGTGACATCATCTACACTCACCAACACAGACATCATCATCTACACTCACCAACAATGACATCATCTACATTCACCAACAGTGGCATCATTCACACTTACCAACAGTGACATCATCTAAACTCACCAACAGTGAGAGCATCTACACTCACCAACAGTGACATCTTCTACACTGACAAACAGTGACATCATCTACACTCACCAACAGTGACATCATCTAAACTCACCAACAGTGACATCATGTACATTCACCAACTGTGACATCATTACACTCACTAAGAGTGACAGCATCTACACTCACCAGCAGTGACAACATCATCTACACTCACCAACAGTGACATCATCTACAGTCACCAACAGTGAAATCATCTACACTCACCAACAGTGACATCATCTACACTCACAAACAGTGACATCATCTACACTCAACAACCGTGACATCATCTACACTCACCAACACTGACAACATCACCTACACCCACCAACAGTGACATCATCTACACTCTCCAACACTGACATTATCTACACACACCCACAGTGACACCATCATCCACACTCACCAACAGTGAAAACATTATCTACACTCACCAACAGTGACACGATCATCTACGCTCACCAACAGTGACATCGTCATCTAAGCTCAATAACAGTGACATCATCTTCACTCAGCAACTGTGGCATTATCTATACTCACCAAAAGTGACAACATCATCTACACTCACCAACCGTGACATCATCCACACTAACCAACAGTGACATCATCTAAACTCACCAACAGTGTCATCATCTACATTCAACAACACTGACAAAAACATCTATACTCACCAACAGTGAAATCATCTACACTCACCAACAGTGACATCATCTACACTAACCAACCATGATATCATCTACACTCACCAACAGTGACATCATTTACACTCACCAAAAGTGACAACATCATCTACACTCACTAACACTGACAACATAATCTACAACACCAACAGTGACATCATCGACACTCACCAACACTGACATCAACCACAAACACCAGCAGTGACATCATCTACACTCACCAACAGTGACATCATGTACACTCACCAACACTGACAATATCATCTGCACTCACAAACAATGACATCCTCTTCACTCACCAACAGTGACTTCATCTACACTCACCAACCGTGACATCATCTACACTCACCAACACTGACAACATCATCTACACTCACCAACCGTGACATCATCTACACTCACCAACAGTGACATCATCTAAACTCACCAACAGTGACATCATGTACATTCACCAACTGTGACTTAAACATCTACACTCACCAACAGTGAAATCACCTACGCTCACCAATAGTGACATCATCTATACTCACCTACAGTGACATCATCTACACTCACCAACAGTGAAATCATCTACAATCACCAATAGTGACATCATCTACGCACACCTACAGTGACATCATTACACTCACTAACATTGACAGCATCTACATGCACCAACAGTGACATCATCCACACTCACCAACAGTGACATCATCTAAACTCACCAACAGTGACAGCATCTACATTCACCAACAGTGACATCATCCACACTCACCAACAGTGATATCATCTATACTCACCAACAGTGAAATCATCTACACTCACCAATAGGGTCATAATCTACGCTCACCAACAGTGAAATCATCTACACTCACCAATAGTGACATCATCGTCACTCACCAACAGTGACAGCATCTACATTCACCAACAGTCACATCATCCACACTCACCAAACAGTGACATCATCTACACTCACCAACAGTGACAGCATCTACATTCACCAACAGAGACATCTTCTATACTCACAAACAGTGACATCATCTACACTCACCAACACAGACATCATCTAAACACACCAACAGTGACATCATCTACACTCACCAGCAGTGACATCATCTACATTCACCACAGTGACAAAAAACATCTATACTTACCAATAGTGATATATTATAAACTCACCAACAGTGACATCTTCTACACTCACCAACAGAGACATCATCTACACTCACCAACAGTGACATCATCTACACTCACCAATAGTGACATCATCTATATTCACCAACAGTGACAAGAACATCTAGACTCACCAACAGTGAACTCATCTACACTCACGAACAGTGAAATCATCTTCACTCACCAACAGTGATATCAACTACACTCACCAACAGTTACAGCATCTACATTCACCAACAGTGACATCATCTACACTCACCAACAGTGACATAATTTACACTCACCAACAGTGACATCTTCTACACTCACCAACAGTGACAACATCATCTACACTCACCAACAGTGACATCATCTTCACTCAGCAACCGTGGCATTAGCTACAATCATCAATTGGGACATCATCTACACTCACCAAAAGTGACAACATCATCTAAACTCACAAACAGTGACATCATCTACACTCACCAACAGTCACATAATTTACACTCACCAACAGTGACATCTTCTACACTCACCAACAGTGACAACATCATCTACACTCACCAACAGTGACATCATCTTCACTCAAAAACCGTGGCATTAGCTACAATCACCAATTGGGACATCATCTACACTCACCAAAAGTGACAACATCATCTAAACTCACCAACAGTGACATCATCTACACTCACCAACCGTTACGTCATCTACACTCACCAACAGTGACACCATCTACACTCACCAACAGTGACATCAACTACACTCACCATCAGTGACAACATAATCAATACTCACCAACTGTGACATCATTTACACTCACCAAAAGTGACAACATCATCTACACTAACCAACAGTGACAAATTCATCGACACTCACCAACAGAGACATCATCTATATTCACCAACACTGAGAACATCATCTACACTCACCAACAGTGACATCTTCTACACTCACCAACACTGACATCATCTACACTCAGCAACACTGACAACATCTTCTGGACGCACCAACAATGACATCATCTACACTCACCAACAGTGGCATCATCTACACTCACGAACAATGACAGCATCTTCATTCACCAACAGTGACACCATCATCTACACTCTTCTTCCTTATTTGGCTTGGCTTCGTGGACGAAGATTTATGGAGGGGGTAAAAAGTTCACGTCAGCTGCAGGCTCGTTTGTAGCTGACAAGTCTGATGCGGGACAGGCAGACACGGTTGCAGCGGGTGCAGGGGAAAATTAGTTGGTAGGGGTTGCGTCTTGGGTTTTTCTTCCTTTGCCTTTTGTCATTTACAATAAAAAACTGTGACATGTTCAACACTCACCAACAGTGACAACATCATCTATACTCACCAACAGTGACATCATCTACACTCACCAAAAGTGACAACATCAACTACGACACCAACAGTGACATCATGTACACTCACCAACACTGTCATCAACCACACTCACCAACAGTGAAATCATCTACACACACCAACACTGACAACATCATCTGCACTCACCAACAATGACATCATCTACACTCACAAACAGTGACATCATCTACACTCAACAACCGTGACATCATCTACACACACCAACACTGACAACATCATCTACACCCACCAACAGTGACATCATCTACACTCTCCAACACTGACATCATCTACACTCACCAACAGTGTCAACATAATTTACACTCACCAACAGTGACTTCATCTACACTCACCACAGTGACATTATCTACACACACCCACAGTGACAACATCATCTACACTCACCAACAGTGAAAACATTATCTACACTCACCAACAGTGACACTATCATGTACGCTCACCAACAGTGACATTGTCATCTAAGCTCACTAACAGTGACATCATCTTCACTCAGCAACCGTGACATTATCTACACTCACCAAAAGTGACAACATCATCTACACTCACCAACCGTGACATCATACACACTCACCAACAGTGACAACATCATCTACACTCAGCAACAGTGACAACATCATCTACACTCACCAACAGTGACAGCATCTACATTCACCAACAGTGACATCATCCACACTCAATATCAGTGACATCATCTACAGTCACCAACAGTGAAATCATCTACAATCACCAATAGTGACATCATCTACGCTCACCTACAGTGACATCATTACACTCACTAAGAGTGACAGCATCTACACTCACCAGCAGTGACAACATCATCTACACTCACCAACAGTGACATCATCTACAGTCACCAACAGTGAAATCATCTAAACTCACCAACAGTGACATCATCTACACTCACAAACAGTGACATCATCTACACTCAACAACCGTGACATCTTCTACACTCACCAACACTGACATCATCTACACTCAGCAACACTGACAACATCTTCTGGACGCACCAACAAATACATCATCTACACTCACCAACAGTGGCATCATCTACACTCACGAACAATGACAGCATCTTCATTCACCAACAGTGACACCATCATTTACACTCTTCTTCCTTATTTGGCTCGTTTGTAGCTCACAAGTCCAATGCGGGAGAGGCAGACACGGTTGCAGCGGTTGCAGGGGAAAATTGGTTGGTTGGGGTTGCGTCTTGGTTTTTTCCTCCTTTGCCTTTTGTCATTTACACTAACAAACTGTGACATGTTCTACACTCACCAACAGTGACAACATCATCTATACTCACCAACAGTGACATCATCTACACTCACCAAAAGTGACAACATCATCTACGACACCAACAGTGACATCATGTACACTCACCAACACTGTCATCAACCACACTCACCAACAGTGACATCATCTACACTCACCAACAGTGACATCATTCACACTCACCAACACTGACAACATCATCTGCACTCACCAACAATGACATCATCTACACTCACAAACAGTGACATCATCTACACTCAACAACCGTGACATCATCTACACACACCAACACTGAAAACATCATCTACACCCACCAACAGTGACACCATCTACACTCTCCAACACTTACATCATCTACACTCACCAACAGTGACAACATAATTTACACTCACCAACAGTGACATCATCTACACTCACCACAGTGACATTATCAACACACACCCACAGTGACACCATCATCTACACTCACCAACAGTGAAAACATTATCTACACTCACCAACAGTGACACGATCATGTACGCTCACCAACAGTGACATCGTCATCTAAGCTCACTAACAGTGACATCATCTTCACTCCGCAACCGTGACATTATCTACACTCACCAAAAGTGACAACATCATCTACACCCACCAACCGTGACATCATACACACTCACAAACAGTGACAACATCATCTACACTCAGCAACAGTGACAACATAATCTACACTCATCAACAGTGACAGCATCTACATTCACCAACAGTGACATCATCCACACTCAATAACAGTGACATCATCTACAGTCACCAACAGTGAAATCATCTACACTCACCAACAGTGACATCATCTATACTGGCCAACAGTGACATCATCTACACTCACCAACAGTGTCAACTTCTACATTCAACAACAGTGACAAAAACAACTATACTCACCAACAGTGAAATCATCTACCCTCACCAACAGTGACATCATCTATACTGGCCAACAGTGACATCATCTACACTCACCAACAGTGTCAACTTCTACATTCAACAACAGTGACAAAAACAACTATACTCACCAACAGTGAAATCATCTACCCTCACCAACAGTGACATCATCTATACTGGCCAACAGTGACATCATCTACACTCACCAACAGTGTAACTTCTACATTCAACAACAGTGACAAAAACAACTATACTCACCAACAGTGAAATCATCTACCCTCACCAACAGTGACATCATCTACACTCACCAACCATGATGTCATCTACACTCACCAACAGTGACATCATTTACACTCACCAACAGAGACAAGAACATCTAGACTCACTAACAGTGAAATCATCTACACTCACCAAAAGTGACATCATCTACACTAACCTACAGTGACATCATCTACACTCACCAACAGTGAAATCATCAACACTCACCAACAGTGACATCATCTACACTTACCAACAGTGACATCATCTACACTCACCAACACTGAAAACATCATCTGGACGCACCAACAATGACATCATCTACATTCACCAACAGTGACATCATTCACACTCACCAACAGTGACATCATCTAAACTCACCAACAGTGAGAGCATCTACACTCACCAACAGTGACATCTTCTACACTGACAAACAGTGACATCATCTACACTCACCAACAGTGACATCATCTAAACTCACCAACAGTGACATCATGTACATTCACCAACTGTGATATTATCTACACTCACCAACATTGAAATCATCTACAATCACCAATAGTGACATCATCTACGCTCACCTACAGTGACATCATTACACTCACTAAGAGTGACAACATCTACACTCACCAGCAGTGACAACATCATCTACACTCACCAACAGTGACATCATCTACATTCACCAACAGTGACAAGAACATCTAGACTCACAAACAGTGAACTCATCTACACTCACCAACAGTGAAATCATCTTCAATCACCAACAGTGATATCAACTACACTCACCAACAGTGACATCATCTAAACTCACCAACAGTGACATCATGTACATTCACCAACTGTGTCTTAAACATCTACACTCACCAACAGTGAAATCATCTACACTCACCAATAGTGACATCATCTACACTCACCTACAGTGACATCATCTACACTCACCAACAGTGAAGTCATCTACAATCACCAATAGTGACATCATCTACGCACACCTACAGTGACATCATTACACACATTAACCGTGACAGCATCTACATGCACCAACAGTGACATCATCCACACTCACCAACAGTGACATCATCTAAACTCACCAACAGTGACAGCACCTACATTCACCAACAGTGACATCATCCACACTCACCAACAGTGATATCATCTATACTCACCAACAGTGAAATCATCTACACTCACCAATAGGGTCATAATCTACGCTCACCAACAGTGAAATCATCTACACTCACCAATAGTGACATCATCGTCACTCACCAACAGTGACAGCATCTACATTCACCAACAGTCACATCATCCACACTCACCAACAGTGACAACATCTACACTCACCAACAGAGACATCTATACTCACAAACAGTGACATCATCAACACTCACCAACACAGACAACATCATCTAAACACACCAACAGTGACATCATCTACACTCACCAGCAGTGACATCATCTACATTCACCAACAGTGACAAAAAACATCTATACTTACCAATAGTGATATATTATAAACTCACCAACAGTGACATCTTCTACACTCACCAACAGTGACATCATCTACACTCACCAACAGTGACAACATTTACACTAACAAACAGTGACATGTTCTACACTCACCAACAGCGACATCATCTACACTCACCAACAGTGACATCATCTACACTCACCAATAGTGACATCATCTACATTCACCAACAGTGACAAAAAACATCTATACTTACCAATAGTGATATATTATAAACTCACCAACAGTGACATCTTCTACACTCACCAACAGTGACATCATCTACACTCACCAACAGTGACAACATCATCCACACTCAATAACAGTGACATCATCTACAGTCACCAACAGTGAAATCATCTACACTCACCAACAGTGACATCATCTACATTCACCAACAGTGACATCATCTACACTCACCAACAGTGACATCATCTACACTCACCAACAGTGACATCATCTACACTCACCAATAGTGACATCATCTACATTCACCAACAGTTACAAGAACATCTAGACTCACCAACAGTGAACTCATCTACACTCACCAACAGTGAAATCATCTTCACTCACCAACAGTGATATCAACTACACTCACCAACAGTTACGGCTTCTACATTCACCAACAGTGACGTCATCTACACTCACCAACAGTGACATAATTTACACTCACCAACAGTGACATCTTCTACACTCACCAACAGTGACAACATCATCTACACTCACCAACATTGACATCATCTTCACTCAGCAACCGTGACATTATCTACAATCAACAACTGGGACATCATCTACACTCACCAAAAGTGACAATATCATATACACTCACCAACAGTGACATCATCTACACTCACCAACCGTTACGTCATCTACACTCACCAACAGTGACAACATCTACACTCACCAACAGTGACATCAACTACACTCACCATCAGTGACAACATAATCAATACTCACCAACTGTGACATCATTTACACTCACCAAAAGTGACAACATCATCTACACTAACCAACAGTGACAACATCATCTACACTCACCAACAGTGACATCATCTACATTCACCAACAGTGACAAGAACATCTAGACTCACCAACAGTGAACTCATCTACACTCACCAACAGTGAAATCATCTTCACTCACCAACAGTGATATCAACTACACTCACCAACAGTGACATCATCTAAACTCACCAACAGTGACATCATGTACATTCACCAACTGTGTCTTAAACATCTACACTCACCAACAGTGAAATCATCTACGCTCACCAATAGTGACATCATCTACACTCACCTACAGTGACATCATCTACACTCACCAACAGTGAAGTCATCTACAATCACCAATAGTGACATCATCTACGCACACCTACAGTGACATCATTACACTCACTAACCGTGACAGCATCTACATGCAGCAACAGTGACATCATCCACACTCGCCAACAGTGACATCATCTAAACTCACCAACAGTGACAGCACCTACATTCACCAGCAGTGAAATCATCTACACTCACCAATAGGGTCATAATCTACGCTCACCAACAGTGAAATCATCTACACTCACCAACAGTGACATCATCATCACTCACCAACAGTGACAGCATCTACATTCACCAACAGTCACATCATCCACACTCACCAACAGTGACAACATCTACACTCGCCAACAGAGACATCTTCTATACTCACCAACAGTGACATCATCTACACTCACCAACACAGACAACATCATCTAAACACACCAACAGTGACATCATCTACACTCACCAACAGTAACATAATTTACACTCACCAACAGTGACATAATTTACACTCACCAACAGTGACATCATCGACACTCACCAACAGAGACATCATCTATATTCACCAACACTGAGAACATCATCTATACTCACCAACTGTGACATCATCTACACTCACCAACAGTGACATCATCTACACTCAGCAACAGTGAAAACATTATCTACACTCACCAACACTGACAACATCATCTGCACTCACCAACAATGACATCATCTACACTCACAAACAGTGACATCATCTACACTCAACAACCATGACATCATGTACACACACCAACACTGAAAACATCATCTACACCCACCAACAGTGACATCATCTACACTCTCCAACACTAACATCATCAACACTCACCAACAGTGACAACATAATTTACACTCACCAATAGTGACATCATCTACATTCACCAACAGTGACAAAAAACATCTATACTTACCAATAGTGATATATTATAAACTCACCAACAGTGACATCTTCTACACTCACCAACAGTGACATCATCTACACTCACCAACAGTGACAACATCATCCACACTCAATAACAGTGGCATCATCTACAGTCACCAACAGTGAAATCATCTACACTCACCAACAGTGACATCATCTACATTCACCAACAGTGACATCATCTACACTCACCAACAGTGACATCATCTACACTCACCAACAGTGACATCATCTACACTCACCAATAGTGACATCATCTACATTCACCAACAGTTACAAGAACATCTAGACTCACCAACAGTGAACTCATCTACACTCACCAACAGTGACATCATGTACATTCACAACTGTGTCTTAAACATCTACACTCACCAACAGTGAAATCATCTACACTCACCAATAGTGACATCATCTAACTCACCTACAGTGACATCATCTACACTCACCAACAGTGAAGTCATCTACAATCACCAATAGTGACATCATCTACGCACACCTACAGTGACATCATTACACACATTAACCGTGACAGCATCTACATGCACCAACCGTGACATCATCCACACTCACCAACAGTGACATCATCTAAATTCACCAACAGTGACAGCACCTACATTCACCAACAGTGACATCATCCACACTCACCAACAGTGATATCATCTATACTCACCAACAGTGAAATCATCTACACTCACCAATAGGGTCATAATCTACGCTCACCAACAGTGAAATCATCTACACTCACCAATAGTGACATCATCGTCACTCACCAACAGTGACAGCATCTACATTCACCAACAGTCACATCATCCACACTCACCAACAGTGACAACATCTACACTCACCAACAGACACATCTATACTCACAAACAGTGACATCATCAACACTCACCAACACAGACAACATCATCTAAACACACCAACAGTGACATCATCTACACTCACCAGCAGTGACATCATCTACATTCACCAACAGTGACAAAAAACATCTATACTTACCAATAGTGATATAATATAAACTCACCAACAGTGACATCTTCTACACTCACCAACAGTGACATCATCTACACTCACCAACAGTGACAACATTTACACTAACAAACAGCGACATGTTCTACACTCACCAACAGCGACATCATCTACACTCACCAACAGTGACATCATCTACACTCACCAATAGTGACATCATCTACATTCACCAACAGTGACAAAAAACATCTATACTTACCAATAGTGATATATTATAAACTCACCAACAGTGACATCTTCTACACTCACCAACAGTGACATCATCTACACTCACCAACAGTGACAACATCATCCACACTCAATAACAGTGACATCATCTACAGTCACCAACAGTGAAATCATCTACACTCACCAACAGTGACATCATCTACATTCACCAACAGTGACATCATCTACACTCACCAACAGTGACATCATCTACACTCACCAACAGTGACATCATCTACACTCACCAATAGTGACATCATCTACATTCACCAACAGTTACAAGAACATCTAGACTCACCAACAGTGAACTCATCTACACTCACAAACAGTGAAATCATCTTCACTCACCAACAGTGATATCAACTACACTCACCAACAGTTACGGCTTCTACATTCACCAACAGTGACGTCATCTACACTCACCAACAGTGACATAATTTACACTCACCAACAGTGACATCTTCTACACTCACCAACAGTGACAACATCATCTACACTCACCAACAGTGACATCATCTTCACTCAGCAACCGTGACATTATCTACAATCAACAACTGGGACATCATCTACACTCACCAAAAGTGACAATATCATCTACACTCACCAACAGTGACATCATCTACACTCACCAACCGTTACGTCATCTACACTCACCAACAGTGACAACATCTACACTCACCAACAGTGACATCAACTACACTCACCATCAGTGACAACATAATCAATACTCACCAACTGTGACATCATTTACACTCACCAAAAGTGACAACATCATCTACACTAACCAACAGTGACAACATCATCTACACTCACCAACAGTGACATCATCTACATTCACCAACAGTGACAAGAACATCTAGACTCACCAACAGTGAACTCATCTACACTCACCAACAGTGAAATCATCTTCACTCACCAACAGTGACATCAACTACACTCACCAACAGTGACATCATCTAAACTCACCAACAGTGACATCATGTACATTCACCAACTGTGTCTTAAACATCTACACTCACCAACAGTGAAATCATCTACGCTCACCAATAGTGACATCATCTACACTCACCTACAGTGACATCATCTACACTCACCAACAGTGAAGTCATCTACAATCACCAATAGTGACATCATCTACGCACACCGACAGTGACATCATTACACTCACTAACCGTGACAGCATCTACATGCACCAACAGTGACATCATCCACACTCACCAACAGTGACATCATCTAAACTCACCAACAGTGACAGCACCTACATTCACCAGCAGTGAAATCATCTACACTCACCAATAGGGTCATAATCTACGCTCACCAACAGTGAAATCATCTACACTCACCAACAGTGACATCATCGTCACTCACCAACAGTGACAGCATCTACATTCACCAACAGTCACATCATCCACACTCACCAACAGTGACAACATCTACACTCGCCAACAGAGACATCTTCTATACTCACCAACAGTGACATCATCTACACTCACCAACAGTAACATAATTTACACTCACCAACAGTGACATAATTTACACTCACCAACAGTGACATCATCGACACTCACCAACAGAGACATCATCTATATTCACCAACACTGAGAACATCATCTATACTCACCAACTGTGACATCATCTACACTCACCAACAGTGACATCATCTACACTCAGCAACAGTGAAAACATTATCTACACTCACCAACACTGACAACATCATCTGCACTCACCAACAATGACATCATCTACACTCACAAACAGTGACATCATCTACACTCAACAACCATGACATCATGTACACACACCAACACTGAAAACATCATCTACACCCACCAACAGTGACATCATCTACACTCTCCAACACTGACATCATCAACACTCACCAACAGTGACAACATAATTTACACTCACCAATAGTGACATCATCTACATTCACCAACAGTGACAAAAAACATCTATACTTACCAATAGTGATATATTATAAACTCACCAACAGTGACATCTTCTACACTCACCAACAGTGACATCATCTACACTCACCAACAGTGACAACATCATCCACACTCAATAACAGTGACATCATCTACAGTCACCAACAGTGAAATCATCTACACTCACCAACAGTGTCATCATCTACATTCACCAACAGTGACATCATCTACACTCACCAACAGTGACATCATCTACACTCACCAACAGTGACATCATCTACACTCACCAATAGTGACATCATCTACATTCACCAACAGTTACAAGAACATCTAGACTCACCAACAGTGAACTCATCTACACTCACCAACAGTGAAATCATCTTCACTCACCAACAGTGATATCAACTACACTCACCAACAGTTACGGCATCTACATTCACCAACAGTGACGTCATCTACACTCACCAACAGTGACATAATTTACACTCACCAACAGTGACATCTTCTACACTCACCAACAGTGACAACATCATCTACACTCACCAACAGTGACATCATCTTCACTCAGCAACCGTGACATTATCTACAATCACCAACTGGGACATCATCTACACTCACCAAAAGTGACAATATCATCTACACTCACCAACAGTGACATCATCTACACTCACCAACCGTTACGTCATCTACACTCACCAACAGTGACAACATCTACACTCACCAACAGTGACATCAACTACACTCACCATCAGTGACAACATAATCAATACTCTTCAACTGTGACATCATTTACACTCACCAAAAGTGACAACATCATCTACACTAACCAACAGTGACAACATCATCTACACTCACCAACAGTGACATCATCTACATTCACCAACAGTGACAAGAACATCTAGACTCACCAACAGTGAACTCATCTACACTCTCCAACAGTGAAATCATCTTCACTCACCAACAGTGATATCAACTACACTCACCAACAGTGACATCATCTAAACTCACCAACAGTGACATCATGTACATTCACCAACTGTGTCTTAAACATCTACACTCACCAACAGTGAAATCATCTACGCTCACCAATAGTGACATCATCTACACTCACCTACAGTGACATCATCTACACTCACCAACAGTGAAGTCATCTACAATCACCAATAGTGACATCATCTACGCACACCTACAGTGACATCATTACACTCACTAACCGTGACAGCATCTACATGCACCAACAGTGACATCATCCACACTCACCAACAGTGACATCATCTAAACTCACCAACAGTGACAGCACCTACATTCACCAACAGTGAAATCATCTACACTCACCAATAGGGTCATAATCTACGCTCACCAACAGTGAAATCATCTACACTCACCAACAGTGACATCATCGTCACTCACCAACAGTGACAGCATCTACATTCACCAACAGTCACATCATCCACACTCACCAACAGTGACAACATCTACACTCGCCAACAGAGACATCTTCTATACTCACCAACAGTGACATCATCTACACTCACCAACACAGACAACATCATCTAAACACACCAACAGTGACATCATCTACACTCACCAACTGTAACATAATTTACACTCACCAACAGTGACATAATTTACACTCACCAACAGTGACATCATCGACACTCACCAACAGAGACATCATCTATATTCACCAACACTGAGAACATCATCTATACTCACCAACTGTGACAGCATCTACACTCACCAACAGTGACATCATCTACACTCAGCAACAGTGAAAACATTATCTACACTCACCAACACTGACAACATCATCTGCACTCACCAACAATGACATCATCTACACTCACAAACAGTGACATCATCTACACTCAACAACCATGACATCATGTACACACACCATCACTGAAAACATCATCTACACCCACCAACAGTGACATCATCTACACTCTCCAACACTGACATCATCAACACTCACCAACAGTGACAACATAATTTACACTCACCAATAGTGACATCATCTACATTCACCAACAGTGACAAAAAACATCTATACTTACCAATAGTGATATATTATAAACTCACCAACAGTGACATCTTCTACACTCACCAACAGTGACATCATCTACACTCACCAACAGTGACAACATCATCCACACTCAATAACAGTGACATCATCTACAGTCACCAACAGTGAAATCATCTACACTCACCAACAGTGACATCATCTACATTCACCAACAGTGACATCATCTACACTCACCAACAGTGACATCATCTACACTCACCAACAGTGACATCATCTACACTCACCAATAGTGACATCATCTACATTCACCAACAGTTACAAGAACATCTAGACTCACCAACAGTGAACTCATCTACACTCACCAACAGTGAAATCATCTTCACTCACCAACAGTGATATCAACTACACTCACCAACAGTTACGGCATCTACATTCACCAACAGTGACGTCATCTACACTCACCAACAGTGACATAATTTACACTCACCAACAGTGACATCTTCTACACTCACCAACAGTGACAACATCATCTACACTCACCAACAGTGACATCATCTTCACTCAGCAACCGTGACATTATCTACAATCACCAACTGGGACATCATCTACACTCACCAAAAGTGACAATATCATCTACACTCACCAACAGTGACATCATCTACACTCACCAACCGTTACGTCATCTACACTCACCAACAGTGACAACATCTACACTCACCAACAGTGACATCAACTACACTCACCATCAGTGACAACATAATCAATACTCACCAACTGTGACATCATTTACACTCACCAAAAGTGACAACATCATCTACACTAACCAACAGTGACAACATCATCTACACTCACCAACAGTGACATCATCTACATTCACCAACAGTGACAAGAACATCTAGACTCACCAACAGTGAACTCATCTACACTCACCAACAGTGAAATCATCTTCACTCACCAACAGTGATATCAACTACACTCACCAACAGTGACATCATCTAAACTCACCAACAGTGACATCATGTACATTCACCAACTGTGTCTTAAACATCTACACTCACCAACAGTGAAATCATCTACGCTCACCAATAGTGACATCATCTACACTCACCTACAGTGACATCATCTACACTCACCAACAGTGAAGTCATCTACAATCACCAATAGTGACATCATCTACGCACACCTACAGTGACATCATTACACTCACTAACCGTGACAGCATCTACATGCACCAACAGTGACATCATCCACACTCACCAACAGTGACATCATCTAAACTCACCAACAGTGACAGCACCTACATTCACCAACAGTGAAATCATCTACACTCACCAATAGGGTCATAATCTACGCTCACCAACAGTGAAATCATCTACACTCACCAACAGTGACATCATCGTCACTCACCAACAGTGACAGCATCTACATTCACCAACAGTCACATCATCCACACTCACCAACAGTGACAACATCTACACTCGCCAACAGAGACATCTTCTATACTCACCAACAGTGACATCATCTACACTCACCAACACAGACAACATCATCTAAACACACCAACAGTGACATCATCTACACTCACCAGCAGTGACATCATCTACATTCACCAACAGTGACAAAAAACATCTATACTTACCAATAGTGATATATTATAAACTCACCAACAGTGACATCTTCTACACTCACCAACAGTGACATCATCTACACTCACCAACAGTGACATCATTTACACTAACAAACAGTGACATGTTCTACACTCACCAACAGTGACAACATCATCCACACTCAATAAAAGTGACATCATCTATAGTCACCAACAGTGAAATCATCTACACTCACCAACAGTGACATCATCTACACTCACCAACAGTGACATCATCTACACTCACCAACAGTGACATCATCTACACTCACCAACAGTGACATCATCTACACTCACCAATAGTGACATCATCTACATTCACCAACAGTTACAAGAACATCTAGACTCACCAACAGTGAACTCATCTACACTCACCAACAGTGAAATCATCTTCACTCACCAACAGTGATATCAACTACACTCACCAACAGTTACAGCATCTACATTCACCAACAGTAATGTCATCTACACTCACCAACAGTGACATAATTTACACTCACCAACAGTGACATCTTCTACACTCACCAACAGTGACAACATCATCTACACTCACCAACAGTGACATCATCTTCACTCAGCAACCGTGACATTATCTATAATCACCAACTGGGACATCATCTACACTCACCAAACGTTACATCATCTACACTCACCAACAGTGACAACTTCTACACTCACCAACAGTGACATCAACTACACTCACCATCAGTGACAACATAATCAATACTCACCAACTGTGACATCATTTACACTCACCAAAAGTGACAAAATCATCTACACTAACCAACAGTGACAACATCATCGACACTCACCAACAGAGACATCATCTATATTCACCAACACTGAGAACATCATCTACACTCACCAACAGTGACATCATCTACACTCACCAACAGTGACATCATCTACACTCAGCAACACTGACAACATCTTCTGGACGCACCAACAATGACATCATCTACACTCACGAACAGTGACATCATCTTCATTCACCAACAGTGACACCATCATCTATACTCTTCTTCCTTATTTGGCATGGCTTCGCGGACGAAGATATATGGAGGGGGTAAAAAGTCCACGTCAGCTGCAGGCTCGTTTGTAGCTGACAAGTCCGATGCGGGACAGGCAGACACGGTTGCAGCGGTTGCAGGGGAAAATTGGTTGGTTGGGGTTGCGTCTTGGGTTTTTCCTCCTTTGCCTTTTGTCATTTACACTAACAAACTGTGACATGTTCTACACTCACCAACAGTGACAACATCATCTATACTCACCAACAGTGACATCATCTACACTAACCAAAAGTGACAACATCATCTACGACACCAACAGTGACATCATGTACACTCACCAACTGTCATCAACCACACTCGCCAACAGTGACATCATCTACACTCACCAACAGTGACGTCATCAACACTCACCAACAGTGACATCATCTACACTCAACAACCGTGACATCATCTACACTCACCAACACTGAAAACATCATCTGGACGCACCAACAATGACATCATCTACATACACCAACAGTGACATCATTCACACTCACCAACAGTGACAACAAATTTACACTCACCAACAGTGACATCATCTACACTCACCACAGTGACATTATCTACACACACCGACAGTGACACCATCATCTACACTCACCAACAGTGAAAACATTATCTACACTCACCAACAGTGACACGATCATGTACGCTCACCAACAGTGACATCGTCATCTAATCTCACTAACAGTGACATCATCTTCACTCAGCAACCGTGACATTATCTACACTCACCAAAAGTGACAACATCATCTACACTCACCAACCGTGACATCATACACACTCACCAACAGTGACAACATCATCTACACTCACCAACAGTGACAACATCATCTACACTCACCAACAGTGACAGCATCTACATTCACCAACAGTGACATCATCCACACTCTATAACAGTGACATCATCTACAGTCACCAACAGTGAAATCATCTACACTCACCAACAGTGACATCATCTATACTGACCAACAGTGACATCATCTACACTCACCAACAGTGTCATCTTCTACATTCAACAACAGTGACAAAAACAACTATACTCACCAACAGTGAAATCATCTACACTCAACAACAGTGACATCATCTACACTCACCAACCATGATATCATCTACACTCACCAACAGTGACATCATTTACACTCACCAGACAAGAACATCTAGACTCACTAACATTGAAATCATCTACACTCACCAAAAGTGACATCATCTACACTAACCTACTGTGACATCATCTACACTCACCAACAGTGAAATCATCTACACTCACCAACAGTGTTATCAACTACACTCACCAACAGTGACATCATCTTCACTCAGGAACCGTCACATTATCTACACTCACCAACAGTGACAGCATCTACATTCACCAACAGTGACATCATCCACGCTCAATAACATTGACATCATCTACAGTCACCAACAGTGAAATCATCTACACTCACCAACAGTGACATCATCTACACTCACCAAAAGTGACAACATCATATACACTCACCAACAGTGACAACATCATCTACACTCACCAACAGTGACAGCATCTACATTCACCAACAGTGACATCATCCACACTAAACAACAGTGACAACATCATCTACACTCACCAACAGTGACAACATCATCTACACTCACCAACAGTGACAGCATCTACATTCACCAACAGTGACATCATCCACACTCAATAACAGTGACATCATCTACACTCACCAACAGTGACATCATCTACACTCACCAACAGTGTCATCATCTACATTCAACAACAGTGACAAAAACATCTATACTCACCAACAATGAAATCATTTACACTCACCAACAGTGACATCATCTTCACTAACCAACCATGATATCATCTACACTCACCAACAGTGACATCATTTACACTCACCAAAAGTGACAACATCATCTCCACTAACCAACAGTGACAACATCATTGACACTCACCAACAGAGACATCAACTATACTCACCAACACTGAGAACATCATCTACACTCACCAATAGTGACATCATCTACATTCACCAACAGTTACAAGAACATCTAGACTCACCAACAGTGAACTCATCTACACTCACCAACAGTGAAATCATCTTCACTCACCAACAGTGATATCAACTACACTCACCAACAGTTACAGCATCTACATTCACCAACAGTGATGTCATCTACATTCACCAACAGTGACATAATTTACACTCACCAACAGTGACATCTTCTACACTCACCAACAGTGACAACATCATCTGCACTCACCAACAGTGATATCATCTTCACTCAGCAACCGTGACATTATCTATAATCACCAACTGGGACATCATCTACACTCACCAACCGTTACATCATCTACACTCACCAACAGTGACAACATCTACACTCACCAACAGTGACATCAACTACACTCACCATCAGTGACAACGTAATCAATACTCACCAACTGTGACATCATTTACACTCACCAAAAGTGACAAAATCATCTACACTAACCAACAGTGACAACATCATCGACACTCACCAACAGAGACATCATCTATATTCACCAACACTGAGAACATCATCTACACTCACCAACAGTGACATCATCTACACTCACCAACAGTGACATCATCTACACTCAGCAACACTGACAACATCTTCTGGACGCACCAACAATGACATCATCTACACTCACCAACAGTGGCATCATCTACACTCACGAACAATGACAGCATCTTCATTCACCAACAGTGACACCATCATCTATACTCTTCTTCCTTATTTGGCTTGGCTTCGCGGACGAAGATATATGGAGGGGGTAAAAAGTCCACGTCAGCTGCAGGCTCGTTTGTAGCTGACAAGTCCGATGCGGGACAGGCAGACACGGTTGCAGCGGTTGCAGGGGAAAATTGGTTGGTTGGGGTTGCGTCTTGGGTTTTTCCTCCTTTGCCTTTTGTCATTTACACTAACAAACTGTGACATGTTCTACACTCACCAACAGTGACAACATCATCTATACTCACCAACAGTGACAACATCTACACTAACCAAAAGTGACAACATCATCTACGACACCAACAGTGACATCATGTACACTCACCAACTGTCATCAACCACACTCACCAACAGTGACATCATCTACACTCACCAACAGTGACGTCATCAACACTCACCAACAGTGACATAATTTACACTCACCAACAGTGACATCTTCTACACTCACCAACAGTGACAACATCATCTACACTCACCAACAGTGACATCATCTTCACTCAGCAACCGTGACATTATCTACAATCAACAACTGGGACATCATCTACACTCACCAAAAGTGACAATATCATCTACACTCACCAACAGTGACATCATCTACACTCACCAACCGTTACGTCATCTACACTCACCAACAGTGACAACATCTACACTCACCAACAGTGACATCAACTACACTCACCATCAGTGACAACATAATCAATACTCACCAACTGTGACATCATTTACACTCACCAAAAGTGACAACATCATCTACACTAACCAACAGTGACAACATCATCTACACTCACCAACAGTGACATCATCTACATTCACCAACAGTGACAAGAACATCTAGACTCACCAACAGTGAACTCATCTACACTCACCAACAGTGAAATCATCTTCACTCACCAACAGTGACATCAACTACACTCACCAACAGTGACATCATCTAAACTCACCAACAGTGACATCATGTACATTCACCAACTGTGTCTTAAACATCTACACTCACCAACAGTGAAATCATCTACGCTCACCAATAGTGACATCATCTACACTCACCTACAGTGACATCATCTACACTCACCAACAGTGAAGTCATCTACAATCACCAATAGTGACATCATCTACGCACACCGACAGTGACATCATTACACTCACTAACCGTGACAGCATCTACATGCACCAACAGTGACATCATCCACACTCACCAACAGTGACATCATCTAAACTCACCAACAGTGACAGCACCTACATTCACCAGCAGTGAAATCATCTACACTCACCAATAGGGTCATAATCTACGCTCACCAACAGTGAAATCATCTACACTCACCAACAGTGACATCATCGTCACTCACCAACAGTGACAGCATCTACATTCACCAACAGTCACATCATCCACACTCACCAACAGTGACAACATCTACACTCGCCAACAGAGACATCTTCTATACTCACCAACAGTGACATCATCTACACTCACCAACAGTAACATAATTTACACTCACCAACAGTGACATAATTTACACTCACCAACAGTGACATCATCGACACTCACCAACAGAGACATCATCTATATTCACCAACACTGAGAACATCATCTATACTCACCAACTGTGACATCATCTACACTCACCAACAGTGACATCATCTACACTCAGCAACAGTGAAAACATTATCTACACTCACCAACACTGACAACATCATCTGCACTCACCAACAATGACATCATCTACACTCACAAACAGTGACATCATCTACACTCAACAACCATGACATCATGTACACACACCAACACTGAAAACATCATCTACACCCACCAACAGTGACATCATCTACACTCTCCAACACTGACATCATCAACACTCACCAACAGTGACAACATAATTTACACTCACCAATAGTGACATCATCTACATTCACCAACAGTGACAAAAAACATCTATACTTACCAATAGTGATATATTATAAACTCACAAACAGTGACATCTTCTACACTCACCAACAGTGACATCATCTACACTCACCAACAGTGACAACATCATCCACACTCAATAACAGTGACATCATCTACAGTCACCAACAGTGAAATCATCTACACTCACCAACAGTGTCATCATCTACATTCACCAACAGTGACATCATCTACACTCACCAACAGTGACATCATCTACACTCACCAACAGTGACATCATCTACACTCACCAATAGTGACATCATCTACATTCACCAACAGTTACAAGAACATCTAGACTCACCAACAGTGAACTCATCTACACTCACCAACAGTGAAATCATCTTCACTCACCAACAGTGATATCAACTACACTCACCAACAGTTACGGCATCTACATTCACCAACAGTGACGTCATCTACACTCACCAACAGTGACATAATTTACACTCACCAACAGTGACATCTTCTACACTCACCAACAGTGACAACATCATCTACACTCACCAACAGTGACATCATCTTCACTCAGCAACCGTGACATTATCTACAATCACCAACTGGGACATCATCTACACTCACCAAAAGTGACAATATCATCTACACTCACCAACAGTGACATCATCTACACTCACCAACCGTTACGTCATCTACACTCACCAACAGTGACAACATCTACACTCACCAACAGTGACATCAACTACACTCACCATCAGTGACAACATAATCAATACTCTTCAACTGTGACATCATTTACACTCACCAAAAGTGACAACATCATCTACACTAACCAACAGTGACAACATCATCTACACTCACCAACAGTGACATCATCTACATTCACCAACAGTGACAAGAACATCTAGACTCACCAACAGTGAACTCATCTACACTCTCCAACAGTGAAATCATCTTCACTCACCAACAGTGATATCAACTACACTCACCAACAGTGACATCATCTAAACTCACCAACAGTGACATCATGTACATTCACCAACTGTGTCTTAAACATCTACACTCACCAACAGTGAAATCATCTACGCTCACCAATAGTGACATCATCTACACTCACCTACAGTGACATCATCTACACTCACCAACAGTGAAGTCATCTACAATCACCAATAGTGACATCATCTACGCACACCTACAGTGACATCATTACACTCACTAACCGTGACAGCATCTACATGCACCAACAGTGACATCATCCACACTCACCAACAGTGACATCATCTAAACTCACCAACAGTGACAGCACCTACATTCACCAACAGTGAAATCATCTACACTCACCAATAGGGTCATAATCTACGCTCACCAACAGTGAAATCATCTACACTCACCAACAGTGACATCATCGTCACTCACCAACAGTGACAGCATCTACATTCACCAACAGTCACATCATCCACACTCACCAACAGTGACAACATCTACACTCGCCAACAGAGACATCTTCTATACTCACCAACAGTGACATCATCTACACTCACCAACACAGACAACATCATCTAAACACACCAACAGTGACATCATCTACACTCACCAACTGTAACATAATTTACACTCACCAACAGTGACATAATTTACACTCACCAACAGTGACATCATCGACACTCACCAACAGAGACATCATCTATATTCACCAACACTGAGAACATCATCTATACTCACCAACTGTGACAGCATCTACACTCACCAACAGTGACATCATCTACACTCAGCAACAGTGAAAACATTATCTACACTCACCAACACTGACAACATCATCTGCACTCGCCAACAATGACATCATCTACACTCACAAACAGTGACATCATCTACACTCAACAACCATGACATCATGTACACACACCATCACTGAAAACATCATCTACACCCACCAACAGTGACATCATCTACACTCTCCAACACTGACATCATCAACACTCACCAACAGTGACAACATAATTTACACTCACCAATAGTGACATCATATACATTCACCAACAGTGACAAAAAACATCTATACTTACCAATAGTGATATATTATAAACTCACCAACAGTGACATCTTCTACACTCACCAACAGTGACATCATCTACACTCACCAACAGTGACAACATCATCCACACTCAATAACAGTGACATCATCTACAGTCACCAACAGTGAAATCATCTACACTCACCAACAGTGACATCATCTACATTCACCAACAGTGACATCATCTACACTCACCAACAGTGACATCATCTACACTCACCAACAGTGACATCATCTACACTCACCAATAGTGACATCATCTACATTCACCAACAGTTACAAGAACATCTAGACTCACCAACAGTGAACTCATCTACACTCACCAACAGTGAAATCATCTTCACTCACCAACAGTGATATCAACTACACTCACCAACAGTTACGGCATCTACATTCACCAACAGTGACGTCATCTACACTCACCAACAGTGACATAATTTACACTCACCAACAGTGACATCTTCTACACTCACCAACAGTGACAACATCATCTACACTCACCAACAGTGACATCATCTTCACTCAGCAACCGTGACATTATCTACAATCACCAACTGGGACATCATCTACACTCACCAAAAGTGACAATATCATCTACACTCACCAACAGTGACATCATCTACACTCACCAACCGTTACGTCATCTACACTCACCAACAGTGACAACATCTACACTCACCAACAGTGACATCAACTACACTCACCATCAGTGACAACATAATCAATACTCACCAACTGTGACATCATTTACACTCACCAAAAGTGACAACATCATCTACACTAACCAACAGTGACAACATCATCTACACTCACCAACAGTGACATCATCTACATTCACCAACAGTGACAAGAACATCTAGACTCACCAACAGTGAACTCATCTACACTCACCAACAGTGAAATCATCTTCACTCACCAACAGTGATATCAACTACACTCACCAACAGTGACATCATCTAAACTCACCAACAGTGACATCATGTACATTCACCAACTGTGTCTTAAACATCTACACTCACCAACAGTGAAATCATCTACGCTCACCAATAGTGACATCATCTACACTCACCTACAGTGACATCATCTACACTCACCAACAGTGAAGTCATCTACAATCACCAATAGTGACATCATCTACGCACACCTACAGTGACATCATTACACTCACTAACCGTGACAGCATCTACATGCACCAACAGTGACATCATCCACACTCACCAACAGTGACATCATCTAAACTCACCAACAGTGACAGCACCTACATTCACCAACAGTGAAATCATCTACACTCACCAATAGGGTCATAATCTACGCTCACCAACAGTGAAATCATCTACACTCACCAACAGTGACATCATCGTCACTCACCAACAGTGACAGCATCTACATTCACCAACAGTCACATCATCCACACTCACCAACAGTGACAACATCTACACTCGCCAACAGAGACATCTTCTATACTCACCAACAGTGACATCATCTACACTCACCAACACAGACAACATCATCTAAACACACCAACAGTGACATCATCTACACTCACCAGCAGTGACATCATCTACATTCACCAACAGTGACAAAAAACATCTATACTTACCAATAGTGATATATTATAAACTCACCAACAGTGACATCTTCTACACTCACCAACAGTGACATCATCTACACTCACCAACAGTGACATCATTTACACTAACAAACAGTGACATGTTCTACACTCACCAACAGTGACAACATCATCCACACTCAATAAAAGTGACATCATCTATAGTCACCAACAGTGAAATCATCTACACTCACCAACAGTGACATCATCTACACTCACCAACAGTGACATCATCTACACTCACCAACAGTGACATCATCTACACTCACCAACAGTGACATCATCTACACTCACCAATAGTGACATCATCTACATTCACCAACAGTTACAAGAACATCTAGACTCACCAACAGTGAACTCATCTACACTCACCAACAGTGAAATCATCTTCACTCACCAACAGTGATATCAACTACACTCACCAACAGTTACAGCATCTACATTCACCAACAGTAATGTCATCTACACTCACCAACAGTGACATAATTTACACTCACCAACAGTGACATCTTCTACACTCACCAACAGTGACAACATCATCTACACTCACCAACAGTGACATCATCTTCACTCAGCAACCGTGACATTATCTATAATCACCAACTGGGACATCATCTACACTCACCAAACGTTACATCATCTACACTCACCAACAGTGACAACTTCTACACTCACCAACAGTGACATCAACTACACTCACCATCAGTGACAACATAATCAATACTCACCAACTGTGACATCATTTACACTCACCAAAAGTGACAAAATCATCTACACTAACCAACAGTGACAACATCATCGACACTCACCAACAGAGACATCATCTATATTCACCAACACTGAGAACATCATCTACACTCACCAACAGTGACATCATCTACACTCACCAACAGTGACATCATCTACACTCAGCAACACTGACAACATCTTCTGGACGCACCAACAATGACATCATCTACACTCACGAACAGTGACATCATCTTCATTCACCAACAGTGACACCATCATCTATACTCTTCTTCCTTATTTGGCATGGCTTCGCGGACGAAGATATATGGAGGGGGTAAAAAGTCCACGTCAGCTGCAGGCTCGTTTGTAGCTGACAAGTCCGATGCGGGACAGGCAGACACGGTTGCAGCGGTTGCAGGGGAAAATTGGTTGGTTGGGGTTGCGTCTTGGGTTTTTCCTCCTTTGCCTTTTGTCATTTACACTAACAAACTGTGACATGTTCTACACTCACCAACAGTGACAACATCATCTATACTCACCAACAGTGACATCATCTACACTAACCAAAAGTGACAACATCATCTACGACACCAACAGTGACATCATGTACACTCACCAACTGTCATCAACCACACTCGCCAACAGTGACATCATCTACACTCACCAACAGTGACGTCATCAACACTCACCAACAGTGACATCATCTACACTCAACAACCGTGACATCATCTACACTCACCAACACTGAAAACATCATCTGGACGCACCAACAATGACATCATCTACATACACCAACAGTGACATCATTCACACTCACCAACAGTGACAACAAATTTACACTCACCAACAGTGACATCATCTACACTCACCACAGTGACATTATCTACACACACCGACAGTGACACCATCATCTACACTCACCAACAGTGAAAACATTATCTACACTCACCAACAGTGACACGATCATGTACGCTCACCAACAGTGACATCGTCATCTAATCTCACTAACAGTGACATCATCTTCACTCAGCAACCGTGACATTATCTACACTCACCAAAAGTGACAACATCATCTACACTCACCAACCGTGACATCATACACACTCACCAACAGTGACAACATCATCTACACTCACCAACAGTGACAACATCATCTACACTCACCAACAGTGACAGCATCTACATTCACCAACAGTGACATCATCCACACTCTATAACAGTGACATCATCTACAGTCACCAACAGTGAAATCATCTACACTCACCAACAGTGACATCATCTATACTGACCAACAGTGACATCATCTACACTCACCAACAGTGTCATCTTCTACATTCAACAACAGTGACAAAAACAACTATACTCACCAACAGTGAAATCATCTACACTCAACAACAGTGACATCATCTACACTCACCAACCATGATATCATCTACACTCACCAACAGTGACATCATTTACACTCACCAGACAAGAACATCTAGACTCACTAACATTGAAATCATCTACACTCACCAAAAGTGACATCATCTACACTAACCTACTGTGACATCATCTACACTCACCAACAGTGAAATCATCTACACTCACCAACAGTGTTATCAACTACACTCACCAACAGTGACATCATCTTCACTCAGCAACCGTCACATTATCTACACTCACCAACAGTGACAGCATCTACATTCACCAACAGTGACATCATCCACGCTCAATAACATTGACATCATCTACAGTCACCAACAGTGAAATCATCTACACTCACCAACAGTGACATCATCTACACTCACCAAAAGTGACAACATCATATACACTCACCAACAGTGACAACATCATCTACACTCACCAACAGTGACAGCATCTACATTCACCAACAGTGACATCATCCACACTAAACAACAGTGACAACATCATCTACACTCACCAACAGTGACAACATCATCTACACTCACCAACAGTGACAGCATCTACATTCACCAACAGTGACATCATCCACACTCAATAACAGTGACATCATCTACACTCACCAACAGTGACATCATCTACACTCACCAACAGTGTCATCATCTACATTCAACAACAGTGACAAAAACATCTATACTCACCAACAATGAAATCATTTACACTCACCAACAGTGACATCATCTTCACTAACCAACCATGATATCATCTACACTCACCAACAGTGACATCATTTACACTCACCAAAAGTGACAACATCATCTCCACTAACCAACAGTGACAACATCATTGACACTCACCAACAGAGACATCAACTATACTCACCAACACTGAGAACATCATCTACACTCACCAATAGTGACATCATCTACATTCACCAACAGTTACAAGAACATCTAGACTCACCAACAGTGAACTCATCTACACTCACCAACAGTGAAATCATCTTCACTCACCAACAGTGATATCAACTACACTCACCAACAGTTACAGCATCTACATTCACCAACAGTGATGTCATCTACATTCACCAACAGTGACATAATTTACACTCACCAACAGTGACATCTTCTACACTCACCAACAGTGACAACATCATCTGCACTCACCAACAGTGATATCATCTTCACTCAGCAACCGTGACATTATCTATAATCACCAACTGGGACATCATCTACACTCACCAACCGTTACATCATCTACACTCACCAACAGTGACAACATCTACACTCACCAACAGTGACATCAACTACACTCACCATCAGTGACAACGTAATCAATACTCACCAACTGTGACATCATTTACACTCACCAAAAGTGACAAAATCATCTACACTAACCAACAGTGACAACATCATCGACACTCACCAACAGAGACATCATCTATATTCACCAACACTGAGAACATCATCTACACTCACCAACAGTGACATCATCTACACTCACCAACAGTGACATCATCTACACTCAGCAACACTGACAACATCTTCTGGACGCACCAACAATGACATCATCTACACTCACCAACAGTGGCATCATCTACACTCACGAACAATGACAGCATCTTCATTCACCAACAGTGACACCATCATCTATACTCTTCTTCCTTATTTGGCTTGGCTTCGCGGACGAAGATATATGGAGGGGGTAAAAAGTCCACGTCAGCTGCAGGCTCGTTTGTAGCTGACAAGTCCGATGCGGGACAGGCAGACACGGTTGCAGCGGTTGCAGGGGAAAATTGGTTGGTTGGGGTTGCGTCTTGGGTTTTTCCTCCTTTGCCTTTTGTCATTTACACTAACAAACTGTGACATGTTCTACACTCACCAACAGTGACAACATCATCTATACTCACCAACAGTGACAACATCTACACTAACCAAAAGTGACAACATCATCTACGACACCAACAGTGACATCATGTACACTCACCAACTGTCATCAACCACACTCACCAACAGTGACATCATCTACACTCACCAACAGTGACGTCATCAACACTCACCAACAGTGACATCATCTACACTCAACAACCGTGACATCATCTACACTCACCAACACTGAAATCATCATCTGGACGCACCAACAATGACATCATCTACATACACCAACAGTGACATCATTCACACTCACCAACAGTGACAACAAATTTACACTCACCAACAGTGACATCATCTACACTCACCAACACTGAAAACATCATCTGGACGCACCAACAATGACATCATCTAAACTCACCAACAGTGAGAGCATCTACACTCACCAACAGTGACATCTTCTACACTGACAAACAGTGACATCATTTACACTCACCAACAGTGACATCATCTAAACTCACCAACAGTGACATCATGTACATTCACCAACTGTGATATTATCTACACTCACCAACAGTGAAATCATCTACAATCACCAATAGTGACATCATCTACGCTCACCTACAGTGACATCATTACACTCACTAAGAGTGACAGCATCTACACTCACCAGCAGTGACAACATCATCTACACTCACCAACAGTGACATCATCTACATTCACCAACAGTGACAAGAACATCTAGACTCACAAACAGTGAACTCATCTACACTCACCAACAGTGAAATCATCTTCACTCACCAACAGTGATATCAACTACACTCACCAACAGTGACATCATCTAAACTCACCAACAGTGACATCATGTACATTCACCAACTGTGTCTTAAACATCTACACTCACCAACAGTGAAATCATCTACACTCACCAATAGTGACATCATCTACACTCACCTACAGTGACATCATCTACACTCACCAACAGTGAAGTCATCTACAATCACCAATAGTGACATCATCTACGCACACCTACAGTGACATCATTACACACATTAACCGTGACAGCATCTACATGCACCAACAGTGACATCATCCACACTCACCAACAGTGACATCATCTAAACTCACCAACAGTGACAGCACCTACATTCACCAACAGTGACATCATCCACACTCACCAACAGTGATATCATCTATACTCACCAACAGTGAAATCATCTACACTCACCAATAGTGACATCATCGTCACTCACCAACAGTGACAGCATCTACATTCACCAACAGTCACATCATCCACACTCACCAACAGTGACAACATCTACACTCACCAACAGAGACATCTATACTCACAAACAGTGACATCATCAACACTCACCAACACAGACAACATCATCTAAACTCACCAACAGTGACATCTTCTACACTCACCAACAGTGACATCATCTACACTCACCAACAGTGAAATCATCTACACTCACCAACAGTGACATCATCTACATTCACCAACAGTGACATCATCTACATTCACCAACAGTGACATCATCTACACTCACCAACAGTGACAACATCATCTACACTCACCAACAGTGACATCATCTTCACTCAGCAACCGTGACATTATCTACAATCACCAACTGGGACATCATCTACACTCACCAAAAGTGACAATATCATCTACACTCACCAACAGTGACATCATCTACACTCACCAACCGTTACGTCATCTACACTCACCAACAGTGACAACATCTACACTCACCAACAGTGACATCAACTACACTCACCATCAGTGACAACATAATCAATACTCACCAACTGTGACGTCATTTACACTCACCAAAAGTGACAACATCATCTACACTAACCAACAGTGACAACATCATCTACACTCACCAACAGTGACATCATCTACATTCACCAACAGTGACAAGAACATCTAGACTCACCAACAGTGAACTCATCTACACTCACAAACAGTGAAATCATCTTCACTCACCAACAGTGATATCAACTACACTCACCAACAGTGACATCATCTAAACTCACCAACAGTGACATCATGTACATTCACCAACTGTGTCTTAAACATCTACACTCACCAACAGTGAAATCATCTACGCTCACCAATAGTGACATCATCTACACTCACCTACAGTGACATCATCTACACTCACCAACAGTGAAGTCATCTACAATCACCAATAGTGACATCATCTACGCACACCTACAGTGACATCATTACACTCACTAACCGTGACAGCATCTACATGCACCAACAGTGACATCATCCACACTCACCAACAGTGACATCATCTAAACTCACCAACAGTGACAGCACCTACATTCACCAACAGTGAAATCATCTACACTCACCAATAGGGTCATAATCTATGCTCACCAACAGTGAAATCATCTACACTCACCAACAGTGACATCATCGTCACTCACCAACAGTGACAGCATCTACATTCACCAACAGTCACATCATCCACACTCACCAACAGTGACAACATCTACACTCGCCAACAGAGACATCTTCTATACTCACCAACAGTGACATCATCTACACTCACCAACACAGACAACATCATCTAAACACACCAACAGTAACATCATCTACACTCACCAGCAGTGACATCATCTACATTCACCAACACTGACAAAAAACATCTATACTTACCAATAGTGATATATTATAACCTCACCAACAGTGACATCTTCTACACTCACCAACAGTGACATCATCTACACTCACCAACAGTGACATCACTTACACTAACAAACAGTGACATGTTCTACACTCACCAACAGTGACAACATCATCCACACTAAATAAAAGTGACATCATCTATAGTCACCAACAGTGAAATCATCTACACTCACCAACAGTGACATCATCTACACTCACCAACAGTGACATCATCTACACTCACCAACAGTGACATCATCTACACTCACCAACAGTGACATCATCTACACTCACCAATAGTGACATCATCTACATTCACCAACAGTTACAAGAACATCTAGACTCACCAACAGTGAACTCATCTACACTCACCAACAGTGAAATCATCTTCACTCACCAACAGTGATATCAACTACACTCACCAACAGTTACAGCATCTACATTCACCAACAGTGATGTCATCTACACTCACCAACAGTGACATAATTTACACTCACCAACAGTGACATCTTCTACACTCACCAACAGTGACAACATCATCTACACTCACCAACAGTGACATCATCTTCACTCAGCAACCGTGACATTATCTATAATCACCAACTGGGACATCATCTACACTCACCAACCGTTACATCATCTACACTCACCAACAGTGACAACATCTACACTCACCAACAGTGACATCAACTACACTCACCATCAGTGACAACATAATCAATACTCACCAACTGTGACATCATTTACACTCACCAAAAGTGACAAAATCATCTACACTAACCAACAGTGACAACATCATCGACACTCACCAACAGACACATCATCTATATTCACCAACACTGAGAACATCATCTACACTCACCAACAGTGACATCATCTACACTCACCAACAGTGACATCATCTACACTCAGCAACACTGACAACATCTTCTGGACGCACCAACAATGACATCATCTACACTCACCAACAGTGGCATCATCTACACTCACGAACAGTGACAGCATCTTCATTCACCAACAGCGACACCATCATCTATACTCTTCTTCCTTATTTGGCTTGGCTTCGCGGACGAAGATATATGGAGGGGGTAAAAAGTCCACGTCAGCTGCAGGCTCGTTTGTAGCTGACAAGTCCGATGCGGGACAGGCAGACACGGTTGCAGCGGTTGCATGGGAAAATTGGTTGGTTGGGGTTGCGTCTTGGGTTTTTCCTCCTTTGCCTTTTGTCATTTACACTAACAAACTGTGACATGTTCTACACTCACCAAAAGTGACAAAATCATCTACACTAACCAACAGTGACAACATCATCGACACTCACCAACAGACACATCATCTATATTCACCAACACTGAGAACATCATCTACACTCACCAACAGTGACATCATCTACACTCACCAACAGTGACATCATCTACACTCAGCAACACTGACAACATCTTCTGGACGCACCAACAATGACATCATCTACACTCACCAACAGTGGCATCATCTACACTCACGAACAGTGACAGCATCTTCATTCACCAACAGCGACACCATCATCTATACTCTTCTTCCTTATTTGGCTTGGCTTCGCGGACGAAGATATATGGAGGGGGTAAAAAGTCCACGTCAGCTGCAGGCTCGTTTGTAGCTGACAAGTCCGATGCGTGACAGGCAGACACGGTTGCAGCGGTTGCATGGGAAAATTGGTTGGTTGGGGTTGCGTCTTGGGTTTTTCCTCCTTTGCCTTTTGTCATTTACACTAACAAACTGTGACATGTTCTACACTCACCAACAGTGACAACATCATCTATACTCACCAACAGTGACATCATCTACACTAACCAAAAGTGACAACATCATCTACGACACCAACAGTGACATCATGTACACTCACCAACTGTCATCAACCACACTCACCAACAGTGACATCATCTACACTCACCAACAGTGACGTCATCAACACTCACCAACAGTGACATCATCTACACTCAACAACCGTGACATCATCTACACTCACCAACACTGAAAACATCATCTGGACGCACCAACAATGACATCATCTACATATACCAACAGTGACATCATTCACACTCACCAACAGTGACAACAAATTTACACTCACCAACAGTGACATCATCTACACTCACCACAGTGACATTATCTACACACACCCACAGTGACACCATCATCTACACTCACCAACAGTGAAAACATTATCTACACTCACCAACAGTGACACGACCATGTACGCTCACCAACAGTGACATCGTCATCTAAGCTCACTAACAGTGACATCATCTTCACTCAGCAACCGTGACATTATCTACACTCACCAAAAGTGACAACATCATCTACACTCACCAACCGTGACATCATACACACTCACCAACAGTGACAACATCATCTACACTCACCAACAGTGACAACATCATCTACACTCACCAACAGTGACAGCATCTACATTCACCAACAGTGACATCATCCACACTCAATAACAGTGACATCATCTACAGTCACCAACAGTGAAATCATCTACACTCACCAACAGTGACATCATCTATACTGACCAACAGTGACATCATCTACACTCACCAACAGTGTCATCTTCTACATTCAACAACAGTGACAAAAACAACTATACTCACCAACAGTGAAATCATCTACACTCAACAACAGTGACATCATCTACACTCACCAACCATGATATCATCTACACTCACCAACAGTGACATCATTTACACTCACCAGACAAGAACATCTAGACTCACTAACAGTGAAATCATCTACACTCACCAAAAGTGACATCATCTACACTAACCTACAGTGACATCATCTACACTCACCAACAGTGAAATCATCTACACTCACCAACAGTGATATCAACTACACTCACCAACAGTGACATCATCTTCACTCAGCAACCGTGACATTATCTACACTCACCAACAGTGAGAGCATCTACATTCACCAACAGTGACATCATCCACGCTCAATAACAGTGACATCATCTACAGTCACCAACAGTGAAATCATCTACACTCACCAACAGTGGCATCATCTACACTCACCAAAAGTGACAACATCATATACACTCACCAACAGTGACATCATCTACACTCACCAACCGTTACGTCATCTACACTCACCAAGAGAGACACGATCATCTACGCTCACCAACAGTGACATCGTCATCTAAGCTCAATACCAGTGACATCAACTTCACTCAGCAACCGTGGCATTATCTACACTCACCAAAAGTGACAACATCATCAACACTCACCAAACGTGACATCATCCACACTAAACAACAGTGACAACATGATCTACACTCACCAACAGTGACAACATCATCTACACTCACCAACAGTGACAGCATCTACATTCAACAACAGTGACAGCATCCACACTCAATAACAGTGACATCATCTACACTCACCAACAGTGACATCATCTACACTCACCAACAGTGTCATCATCTACATTCAAAAACAGTGACAAAAACATCTATACTCACCAACAGTGAAATCATTTACACTCACCAACAGTGACATCATCTTCACTAACCAACCATGATATCATCTACACTCACCAACAGTGACATCATTTACACTCACCAAAAGTGACAACATCATCTCCACTAACCAACAGTGACAACATCATTGACACTCACCAACAGAGACATCAACTATACTCACCAACACTGAGAACATCATCTACACTCACCAATAGTGACATCATCTACATTCACCAACAGTTACAAGAACATCTAGACTCACCAACAGTGAACTCATCTACACTCACCAACAGTGAAATCATCTTCACTCACCAACAGTGATATCAACTACACTCACCAACAGTTACAGCATCTACATTCACCAACAGTGATGTCATCTACACTCACCAACAGTGACATAATTTACACTCACCAACAGTGACATCTTCTACACTCACCAACAGTGACAACATCATCTACACTCACCAACAGTGATATCATCTTCACTCAGCAACCGTGACATTATCTATAATCACCAACTGGGACATCATCTACACTCACCAACCGTTACATCATCTACACTCACCAACAGTGACAACATCTACACTCACCAACAGTGACATCAACTACACTCACCATCAGTGACAACATAATCAATACTCACCAACTGTGACATCATTTACACTCACCAAAAGTGACAAAATCATCTACACTAACCAACAGTGACAACATCATCGACACTCACCAACAGAGACATCATCTATATTCACCAACACTGAGAACATCATCTACACTCACCAACAGTGACATCATCTACACTCACCAACAGTGACATCATCTACACTCAGCAACACTGACAACATCTTCTGGACGCACCAACAATGACATCATCTACACTCACCAACAGTGGCATCATCTACACTCACGAACAATGACAGCATCTTCATTCACCAACAGTTACACCATCATCTATACTCTTCTTCCTTATTTGGCTTGGCTTCGCGGACGAAGATATATGGAGGGGGTAAAAAGTCCACGTCAGCTGCAGGCTCGTTTGTCGCTGACAAGTCCGATGCGGGACAGGCAGACACGGTTGCAGCGGAAAATTGGTTGGTTGGGGTTGCGTCTTGGGTTTTTCCTCCTTTGCCTTTTGTCATTTACACTAACAAACTGTGACATGTTCTACACTCACCAACAGTGACAACATCATCTATACTCACCAACAGTGACATCATCTACACTAACCAAAAGTGACAACATCATCTACGACACCAACAGTGACATCATGTACAATCACCAACTGTCATCAACCACACTCACCAACAGTGACATCATCTACACTCACCAACAGTGACGTCATCAACACTCACCAACAGTGACATCATCTACACTCAACAACCGTGACATCATCCACACTCACCAACACTGAAAACATCATCTGGACGCACCAACAATGACATCATCTACATACACCAACAGTGACATCATTCACACTCACCAACAGTGACAACAAATTTACACTCACCAACAGTGACATCATCTACACTCACCACAGTGACATTATCTACACACACCCACAGTGACACCATCATCTACACTCACCAACAGTGAAAACATTATCTACACTCACCAACAGTGACACGATCATGTACGCTCACCAACAGTGACATCGTCATCTAAGCTCACTAACAGTGACATCATCATCACTCAGCAACCGTGACATTATCTACACTCACCAACAGTGACAACATCATCTACACTCACCAACAGTGACAACATCATCTACACTCACCAACAGTGACAGCATCTACATTCACCAACAGTGACATCATCCACACTCAATAACAGTGACATCATCTACAGTCACCAACAGGGAAATCATCTACACTCACCAACAGTGACATCATCTATACTGACCAACAGTGACATCATCTACACTCACCAACAGTGTCATCTTCTACATTCAACAACAGTGACAAAAACAACTATACTCACCAACAGTGAAATCATCTACACTCAACAACAGTGACATCATCTACACTCACCAACCATGATATCATCTACACTCACCAACAGTGACATCATTTACACTCACCAGACAAGAACATCTAGACTCACTAACAGTGAAATCATCTACACTCACCAAAAGTGACATCATCTACACTAACCTACAGTGACATCATCTACACTCACCAACAGTGAAATCATCTACACTCACCAACAGTGATATCAACTACACTCACCAACAGTTACAGCATCTATATTGACCAATTGTGAACTCATCTACACTCACCAACAGTGACATAATTTACACTCACCAACAGTGACATCTTCTACACTCACCAACAGTGACAACATCATCTACACTCACCAACAGTGACATCATCTTCACTCAGCAACCGTGACATTATCTACACTCACCAACAGTGACAGCATCTACATTCACCAACAGTGACATCATCCACGCTCAATAACAGTGACATCATCTACAGTCACCAACAGTGAAATCATCTACACTCACCAACAGTAACATCATCTACACTGACCAACAGTGACATCATCTACACTCACCAACAGTGTCATCTTCTACATTCAACAACAGTGACAAAAACAACTATACTCACCAACAGTGAAATCATCTACACTCACCAACAGTGACATCATCTACACTCACCAACCATGATATCATCGACACTCACCAACAGTGATATCATTTACACTCACCAACAGAGACAAGAACATCTAGACTCACTAATAGTGAAATCATCTACACTCACCAAAAGTGACATCATCTACACTAACTTACAGTGACATCATCTACACTCACCAACAGTGAAATCATCTACACTCACCAACAGTGATATCAACTATACTCACCAACAGTTACAGCATCTACATTGACCAACAGTGAACTCATCTACACTCACCAACAGTGACATAATTTACACTCAACAACAGTGACATCTTCTACACTCACCAACAGTGACATCATCTTCACGCAGCAACCGTGACATTATCTACACTCACCAACTGTGACATTATATACACTCACCAAAAGTGACAACATCATATACACTCACCAACAGTGACATCATCTACACTCACACGCAGTGACATCATCTACATTCACCAACATGTTCTACACTCACCAACAGAGACAACATCATCCACACTCAATAACAGTGACATCATCTATAGTCACCAACAGTGAAATCATCTACACTCACCAACAGTGACATCATCTACACTCACTAACAGTGATATCATCTAAACTCACCAACAGTGACATCATCTACACTCACCAACAGTGACATCATCTACATTCACAAATAGTGACATCATCTACATTCACCAACAGTGACAAGAACATCTAGACTCACCAACAATGAACTCATCTACACTCACCAACAGTGAAGTCATCTACACTCACCAACAATGATATCAACTACACTCACCAACAGTTACAGCATCTACATTCACCAACAGTGACATCATCTACACTCACCAACAGTGACAGCATCTTCACTCAGCAACCGTGACATTATCTACAATAACCAACTGGGACATCATCTACACTCACCAAAAGTGACACGATCATGTACGCTCACCAACAGTGACATCGTCATCTAAGCTCACTAACAGTGACATCATCTTCACTCAGCAACCGTGACATTATCTACACTCACCAAAAGTGACAACATCATCTATACTCACCAACAGTGACATCATCTACACTAACCAAAAGTGACAACATAATCTACGACACCAACAGTGACATCATGTACACTCACCAACTGTCATCAACCACACTCACCAACAGTGACATCATCTACACTCACCAACAGTGACGTCATCAACACTCACCAACAGTGACATCATCTACACTCAACAACCGTGACATCATCTACACTCACCAACACTGAAAACATCATCTGGACGCACCAACAATGACATCATCTACATACACCAACAGTGACATCATTCACACTCACCAACAGTGACAACAAATTTACACTCACCAACAGTGACATCATCTACACTCACCACAGTGACATTATCTACACACACCCACAGTGACACCATCATCTACACTCACCAACAGTGAAAACATTATCTACACTCACCAACAGTGACACGATCATGTACGCTCACCAACAGTGACATCGTCATCTAAGCTCACTAACAGTGACATCATCTTCACTCAGCAACCGTGACATTATCTACACTCACCAAAAGTGACAACATCATCTACACTCACCAACCGTGACATCATACACACTCACCCACAGTGACAACATCATCTACACTCACCAACAGTGACAACATCATCTACACTCACCAACAGTGACAGCATCTACATTCACCAACAGTGACATCATCCACACTCAATAACAGTGACATCATCTACAGTCACCAACAGTGAAATCATCTACACTCACCAACAGTGATATCATCTATACTGACCAACAGTGACATCATCTACACTCACCAACAGTGTCATCTTCTACATTCAACAACAGTGACAAAAACAACTATACTCACCAACAGTGACATCATCTTTACTCACCAACAGTGACATCCTCTTCACTCACCAACAGTGACTTCATTAACACTCACCAACCGTGACATGATCTAAACTCACCAACACTGACAACATCATCTACACCCACCAAGATTGACATCATCTACACTCATCATCACAGACATCATCTACACTCACCAAAAGTGACAACATCATCTGCACTCACCAACCGTGACATCATCTACACTCACCAACAGTGACATCATCTACACTCACCAACAGAGAAATCATCTACGCTCACCAATAGTGACATCATCTACACTCACCTACAGTGACATCATCTACACTCACCAACAGTGAAATCATCTACAATCACCAATAGTGACATCATCTACGCTCACCTACAGTGACATCATTACACTCACTAACAGTGACAGCATCTACATGCACCAACAGTGACAAAAACATCTATACTCACCAACAGTGAAATCATTTACACTCACCAACAGTGACATCATCTACACTAACCAACCATGATATCATCTACACTCACCAACAGTGACATCATTTACACTCACCAAAAGTGACAACATCATCTACACTAACCAACAGTGACAACATCATTGACACTCACCAACAGAGACATCAACTATACTCACGAACACTGAGAACAACATCTACACTCACCAACAGTGACATTATCTACACTCACCAACACTGACAACATAATCTACAACACCAACAGTGACATCATCTACACTCACCAAAACTGTCATCAACCACTCTCACCAACAGTGACATCATCTACACTCACCAACAGTGACATCATCTACACTCACCAACAGTGACATCATCTGCACTCACCAACCATGACATCCTCTTCACTCACCAACAGTGACTTCATCAACACTCACCAACCGTGACATGATCTAAACTCACCAACACTGACAACATCATCTACACCCACCAAGAGAGACATCATCTACACTCATCATCACAGACATCATCTACACTCACCAAAAGTGAAAACATCATCTACACTCACCAACCGTGACATCATCTACACTCACCAACAGTGACATCAGCTAAACTCACCAACAGTGACATCATCTACATTCACCAACTGTGACTTAAACATCTACAGTCACCAACAGAGAAATCATCTACTCTCACCAATAGTGACATCATCTACACTCACCTACAGTGACATCATCTACACTCACCAACAGTGAAATCATCTACAATCACCAATAGTGACATCATCTACGCTCACCTACAGTGACATCATTACACTCACTAACAGTGACAGCATCTACATGCACCAACAGAGACATCATCCACACTCACCAACAGTGACATCATCTAAACTCACCAACAGTGACAGCATCTACGTTCACCAACAGTCACATCATTCACACTCACCAACAGTGACATCATCTAAACTCACCAACAGAGACATCTTCTACACTCACAAACAGTGACATCATCTACACTCACCAACACAGCAACATCATCTATACTCACCAACAGTGACATCATCTACACTCACAAGCAGTGACATCATCTACATTCACCAACAGTGACATCAACCACACTCAATAACAGTGACATCATCTACAGTCACCAACAGTGAAATCATCTACACTCACCAACAGTGACATCATCTACACTCACCAACAGTGACATCATCTACACTCACCAACAGTGTCATCATCTACATTCAACAACAGTGACAAAAACATCTATACTCACCAACAG
The DNA here is from genome assembly GCF_036971445.1 of Narcine bancroftii. Classification (NCBI taxonomy): domain Eukaryota; kingdom Metazoa; phylum Chordata; class Chondrichthyes; order Torpediniformes; family Narcinidae; genus Narcine; species Narcine bancroftii. The sequence continues at coordinate 45,118,649 of NC_091474.1, read as the reverse complement.
TGACATCATCTACACTCACCAACAGTGACATCATCTACACTCACCAATAGTGATATCATCTACATTCACCAACTGTGACAAGAACATCTAGACTCACCAACAGTGAAATCATTTACACTCACCAAAAGTGACATCATCTACACTAACCTACAGTGACATCATCTACACTCACCAACAGTGAAATCATCTACATTCACCAACAGTGATATCAACTACACTCACCAACAGTTACAGCATCTACATTCACCAACAGTGACATCATCTACACTCACCAACAGTGACATAATTTACACTCACCAACAGTGACATCTTCTACACTCACCAACAATGACAACATCATCTACACTCACCAACAGTGACATCATCTTCACTCAGCAACCGTGACATTATCTACACTCACCAACTGTGACATCATCTACACTCACCAAAAGTGACAACATCATCTTCACTCACCAACAGTGGCATCATCTACACTCACCAACCGTTACGTCATCTAAACTCACCAACAGTGACAACAGCTACACTCACCAACAGTGACATCAACTACACTCACCATCAGGGACAACATAATCAATACTCACCAACTGTGACATCATTTACACTCACCAAAAGTGACAACATCATCTACACTAACCAACAGTGACAACATCATCGACACTCACCAACAGAGACAACATCTATACTCACCAACACTGAGAACATCATCTACACTCACCAACAGTGACATCATTACACTCACCAACACTGACAACATCATCACGACGCACCAACAATGACATCATCTACACTCACCAACAGTGGCATCATCTATACTCACGAACAATGACAGCATTTACATTCACCAACAGTGACACCATCATCTACACACTTCTTCTTTATTTGGCTTGGCTTCGCGGATGAAGATTTATGGAGGGGGTAAAAAGTCCACGTCAGCTGCATGCTCGTTTGTAGCTGACAAGTCCGATGCGGGACAGGCAGACACGGTTGCAGCGGTTGCAGGGGAAAATAGGTTGGTTGGGGTTGCGTCTTCGGTTTTTCCTCCTTTGCCTTTTGTCATTTACATTAACAAACTGTGACATGTTCTACACTCACCAAAAGTGACAACATCATCTATACTCACCAACAGTGACATCATCTACACTTACCAAAATTGACAACATCATCAACACTAATCAACCATGATATCATCTACAGTCACCAACAGTGACATCATCTACACTCACTAAAAGTGACATCATCTACGACACCAACAGTGACATCATGTACACTCACCAACACTGTCATCAACCACACTCACCAACAGTGACATCATCTACACTCACCAACAGTGACTTAATCTACACTCACAAACCATGACAACATCTACACTCACCAACACTGACAACATCAACTGCACACACCAAGAGTGACATCATCTACACTCACCATCACAGACATCATCTACACTCACCAAAAGTGACAATATCATCTACACTCACCAACCGTGACATCATCTACACTCACCAACAGTGACATCATCTAAACTCACCAACAGTGACATCATCTACATTCACCAACTGTGACTTTAACATCTACACTCACCAACAGTGACATCATCTACGCTCACCAATAGTGACATCATCTACACTCACCTACAGTGACATCATCCACACACACCAACAGTGAAATCATCTACAATCACCAATAGTGACATCATCTACGCTCACCTACAGTGACATCATTACACACACTAACAGTGACAGCATCTACATGCACCAACAGAGACATCATCCACACTCACCAACAGTGACATCATATATACTCACCAACAGTGAAATCATCTACACTCACCAATAGTGACATAATCTATGCTCACCAATAGTGAAATCATCTACACTCACCAATAGTGACATCATCGTCACTCACAAACAGTGACAGCATCTACATTCACCAACAGTCACATCATTCACACTCACCAACAGTGACATCATCTAAACTCAACAACAGAGACATCTTCTACACTCACAAACAGTGACATCATCTACACTCACCAACACAGACCACATCATCTACACTCACCAACAGTGACATCATCTACACTCACAAGCAGTGACATCATCTACACTCACCAACAGTCACATCATTTACACTAACAAACAGTGACAGGTTCTACACTCACCAACAGTGACAACATCATCTACACTCACCAACAGTGACAGCATCTACATTCACCAACAGTGACATCATCCACACTCAATAACAGTGACATCATCTACAGGCACCAACAGTGAAATCATCTATATTCACCAACAGTGACATCATCTACATTCACCAACAGTGACATCATCTACACTCACCAACAGTGTCATCATCTACACTCACCAATAGTGACATCATCTACATTCACCAACTGTGACAAGAAAATCTAGACTCACCAACAGTGAAATCATCTACACTCACCAAAAGTGACATCATCGACACTAACCTACAGTGACATCATCTACACTCACCAACAGTGAAATCATCTGCACTGACCAACAGTGATATCAACTACACTCACCAACAGTTACAGTATCTACATTCACCAACAGTGACATCATCTACACTCACCAACAGTGACATAATTTACACTCACCAACATTGACATCTTCTACACTCACCAACAGTGACAACATCATCTACACTCACCAACAGTGACATCATCTTCACTCAGCAACTGTGATTTTATCTACACTCACCAACTGTGACATCATCTACACTCACCAAAAGTGAAAACATTATGTACACTCACCAACAGTGACATCATCTATACTCACCAACCGTTACGTCATCTACACTCACCAACAGTGACAACATCTACACTCACCCACAGTGACATCAACTACACTCACCATCAGTGACAACATAATCAATACTCACCAAATGTGACATCTTTTACACTCACCAAAAGTGACAACATCATCTACACTAACCAACAGTGACAACATCATCGACACTCACCAACAGAGACATCATCTATGCTCACCAACACTGAGAACATCATCTACACTCACCAACAGTGACATCATCTACACTCACCAACAGTGACATCATCTACACTCAGCAACACTGACAACATCATTTGGACGCACCAAAAATAACATCATCTACACTCACCAACAGTGGCATCATCTAAACTCACCAACAGAGACATCTTCTACACTCACAAACAGTGACATCATCTCCACTCACCAACACAGACAACATCCTCTCCACTCACCAACAGTGACATCATCTACACTCACAAGCAGTGACATCATCTACATTCACCAACAGTGACAAAAAACATCTATACTTACCAATAGTGATATATTATAAACTCACGAACAGTGACATCTTCTACACTCACCAACAGTGACATGTTCTACACTCACCAACAGTGACAGCATCTACATTCACCAACAGTGACATCAACCACACTCAATAACAGTGACATCATCTACAGTCACCAACAGTGAAATCATCTACACTCACCAACAGTGACATCATCTATACTGGCCAACAGTGACATCATCTACACTCACCAACAGTGTCAACTTCTACATTCAACAACAGTGACAAAAACAACTATACTCACCAACAGTGAAATCATCTACACTCACCAACAGTGACATCATCTACACTCACCAACAGTGTCATCATCTACATTCAACAACAGTGACAAAAACATCTATACTCACCAACAGTGAAATCATCTGCACTCACCAACAGTGACATCATCTACACTCACCAAAAGTGACATCATCTACACTAACCTACAGTGACATCATCGACACTCACCAACAGTGAAATCATCTACACTCACCAACAGTGATATCAACTACACTCACCAACAGTTACAGCATCTACATTCACCAACAGTGACATCATCTACACTCACCAACAGTGACATAATTTACACTCACCAACAGTGACATCTTCTACACTCACCAACAGTGACAACATCATCTACACTCACCAACAGTGACATCATCTTCACTCAGCAACCGTGACATTATCTACACTCACCAACTGTGACATCATCTACACTCACCAAAAGTGACAACATCATCTACACTCACCAACAGTGACATCATCTACACTCACCAACCGTTACATCATCTACACTCACCAACAGTGACAACATCTACACTCACCAACACTGTCATCAACCACACTCACCAACAGTGACATCATCTACACTCACCAACAGTGACTTCATCTACACTCACCAACCGTGACATCATCTACACTCACCAACACTGACAACATCATCTACACCCACCAAGAGTGACATCATCTACACTCACCAACACAGACATCATCCACACTCACCAAAAGTGACAACATCATCTACACTCACCAACCGTGATATCATCTACACTCACCAACAGTGACATCATCTAAACTCACCAACAGTGACATCATCTACACTCACCAACAGTGAAATCATCTACGCTCACCAATAGTGACATCATCTACACTCACCTACAGTGACATCATCTACACTCACCAACAGTGAAATCATCTACAGTCACCAATAGTGACATCATCTACGCTCACCTACAGTGACATCATAACACTCACTAACAGTGACAGCATCTACATGCACCAACAGTGACATCATCCACACTCACCAACAGTGACATCATCTAAACTGACCAACAGTGACAGCATCTACACTCACCAACAGTGACAGCATCTACATTCACCAACAGTGACATCATCCACACTCACCAACAGTGACATCATCTATACTCACCAACAGTGAAATCATCTACACACACCAATAGTGACATAATCTATGCTCACCAACAGTGTCATCATCTACATTCAACAACAGTGACAAAAACATCTATACTCAACAACAGTGAAATCATCTACACTCACCAACAGTGACATCATCTACACTCACCAACAGTGACATCATCTACACTCACCAATAGTGACACCATCTACATTCACCAACTGTGACATGAACATCTAGACTCACCAACAGTGAAATCATCTACACTCACCAAAAGTGACATCATCTATACTAACCTACAGTGACATCATCTACACTCACCAACAGTGAAATCATCTACACTAACCAACAGTGATATCAACTACACTCACCAACAGTTACAGCATCTACATTCACCAACAGTGACATCATCTACACTCACCAACAGTGACATAATTTACACTCACCAACAGTGACATCTTCTACACTCACCAACAGTGACATCATCTACACTCACCAACCGTTACGTCATCTACACTCACCAACAGTGACAACATCTACACTAACCAACAGTGACAACATAATCAATACTCACCAACTGTGACATCATTTACACTCACCAAAAGTGACAACATCATCTACACTAACCAACAGTGACAACAACATCAACACTCATCAACAGAGACATCTTCTATACTCACCAACACTGAGAACATCATCTACACTCACCAACAGTGACATCATCTACACTCACAAACACTGACAACATCATCTGGATGCACCAACAATGACATCATCTACACTCACCAACAGTGGCATCATCTACACTCATGAACAATGACAGCATCTACATTCACCAACAGTGACACCATCATCTACACTCTACTTCTTTATTTGGCTTGGCTTCGCGGACGAAGATTTATGGAGGGGGTAAAGAGTCCACGTCAGCTGCATGCTCGTTTGTAGCTGACAAGTCCGTTGCGGGACAGGCAGACACGGTTGCATGGGAAATTTGGTTGGTTGGGGTTGCGTCTTGGGTTTTTCCTCCTTTGCCTTTCGTCATTTACACTAACAAACTGTGACATGTTCTACACTCACCAGCAGTGACAACATCATCTATACTCACCAACAGTGACATCATCTACACTTACCAAAATTGACAACATCATCAACACTAATCAACCATGATATCATCTACAGTCACCAACGGTGACATCATCTACACTCACCAAAAGTGACATCATCTACGACACCAACAGTGACATCATGTATACTCACCAACACTGTCATCAACCACACTCACCAACAGTGACATCATCTACACTCACCAACAGTGACTTCATCTACACACACCAACACTGACAACATCATGTACACACACCAAGAGTGACATCATCTACACTCACCATCACAGACATCATCTACACTCACCAAATGTGACAACATCATCTACACTCACCAACAGTGACATCATCTACACTCACCAACAGTGACATCATCTAAACTCAGCAACAGTGACATCATCTACATTCACCAAATGTGACTTTAACATCTACACTCACCAACAGTGACATCATCTACGCTCACCAATAGTGACATCATCTACACTCACCTACAGTGACATCATCTACGCTCACATACAGTGACATCATTACACTCACTAACAGTGACAGCATCTACATGCACCAACAGTGACATCATCCACAATCACCAACAGTGACATCATCTAAACTCACCAACAATGACAGCATCGACACTCACCAACAGTGACAGCATCTACATTCACCAACAATGACATCATCCACACTCACCAATAGTGATACCATCTTTCTCACCAACAGTGAAATCATCTACACACACCAATAGTGACATAATCTATGCTCACCAACAGTGAAATCATCTACACTCACCAATAGTGACAACATCGTCACTCACCAACAGTGACAGCATCTACGTTCACCAACAGTCACATCATTCACACTCACCAACAGTGACATCATCTAAACTCACCAACAGTGACAAAAAACATCTATACTTACCAATAGTGATATATTATAAACTCACCAACAGTGACATCTTCTACACTCACAAACAGTGACATCATCTGCACTCACCAACAGTCACATCATTTACACTAACCAACAGTGACATGTTCTACACTCACCAACAGTGACAACATCATCTTCACTCACCAAAAGTGACAGCATCATCAACACTCACCAACAGTGACAGCATCTACATTCACCAACAGTGACATCATCCACAATCAATAACAGTTACATCATCTACAGTCACCAACAGTGAAATCATCTAGACTCACCAACAGTGACATCATCTACACTCACCAACAGTGACATCATCTACACTCACCAACAGTGTCATCATCTACATTCAACAACAGTGACAAAAACATCTATACTCACCAACAGTGAAATCATCTACACTCATCAATAGTGACATCATCTACATTCACCAACTGTGACATGAACATCTAGACTCACCAACAGTGAAATCATCTAAACTCACCAAAAGTGACATCATCTACACTAACCTACAGTGACATCATCTACACTCACCAACAGTGACATCATCTACACTCACCAACAGTGACTTAATCTACACTCACAAACCATGACAACATCTACACTCACCAACACTGACAACATCAACTACACACACCAAGAGTGACATCATCTACACTCACCATCACAGACATCATCTACACTCACCAAAAGTGACAACATCATCTACACTCACCAACCGTGACATCATCTACACTCACCAACAGTGACATCATCTAAACTCACCAACAGTGACATCATCTACATTCACCAACTGTGACTTTAACATCTACACTCACCAACAGTGACATCATCTACGCTCACCAATAGTGACATCATCTACACTCACCTACAGTGACATCATCCACACTCACCAACAGTGAAATCATCTACAATCACCAATAGTGACATCATCTACGCTCACCTACAGTGACATCATTACACACACTAACAGTGACAGCATCTACATGCACCAACAGAGACATCATCCACACTCACCAACAGTGACATCATATATACTCACCAACAGTGAAATCATCTACACTCACCAATAGTGACATAATCTATGCTCACCAATAGTGAAATCATCTACACTCACCAATAGTGACATCATCGTCACTCACAAACAGTGACAGCATCTACGTTCACCAACAGTCACATCATTCACACTCACCAACAGTGACATCATCTAAACTCAACAACAGAGACATCTTCTACACTCACAAACAGTGACATCATCTACACTCACCAACACAGACCACATCATCTACACTCACCAACAGTGACATCATCTACACTCACATGCAGTGACATCATCTACACTCACCAACAGTCACATCATTTACACTAACAAACAGTGACAGGTTCTACACTCACCAACAGTGACAACATCATCTACACTCACCAACAGTGACAGCATCTACATTCACCAACAGTGACATCATCCACACTCAATAACAGTGACATCATCTACAGGCACCAACAGTGAAATCATCTATATTCACCAACAGTGACATCATCTACATTCACCAACAGTGACATCATCTATACTCACCAACAGTGTCATCATCTACATTCAACAACAGTGACAAAAACATCTATACTCACCAACAGTGAAATCATCTACACTCACCAACAGTGACATCATCTACACTCACCAACAGTGACATCATCTACACTCACCAATAGTGACATCATCTACATTCACCAACTGTGACAAGAAAATCTAGACTCACCAACAGTGAAATCATCTACACTCACCAAAAGTGACATCATCGACACTAACCTACAGTGACATCATCTACACTCACCAACAGTGAAATCATCTGCACTGACCAACAGTGATATCAACTACACTCACCAACAGTTACAGTATCTACATTCACCAACAGTGACATCATCTACACTCACCAACAGTGACATAATTTACACTCACCAACATTGACATCTTCTACACTCACCAACAGTGACAACATCATCTACACTCACCAACAGTGACATCATCTTCACTCAGCAACTGTGATTTTATCTACACTCACCAACTGTGACATCATCTACACTCACCAAAAGTGACAACATCATCTACACTCACCAACAGTGACATCATCTATACTCACCAACCGTTACGTCATCTACACTCACCAACAGTGACAACATCTACACTCACCCACAGTGACATCAACTACACTCACCATCAGTGACAACATAATCAATACTCACCAAATGTGACATCTTTTACACTCACCAAAAGTGACAACATCATCTACACTAACCAACAGTGACAACATCATCGACACTCACCAACAGATACATCATCTATACTCACCAACACTGAGAACATAATCTACACTCACCTACAGTGACATCATCTACACTCACCAACAGTGACATCATCTACACTCAGCAACACTGACAACATCATTTGGACGCACCAAAAATAACATCATCTAAACTCACCAACAGTGGCATCATCTAAACTCACCAACAGAGACATCTTCTACACTCACAAACAGTGACATCATCTCCACTCACCAACACAGACAACATCCTCTCCACTCACCATCAGTGACATCATCTACACTCACAAGCAGTGACATCATCTACATTCACCAACAGTGACAAAAAACATCTATACTTACCAATAGTGATATATTATAAACTCACGAACAGTGACATCTTTTACACTCACCAACAGTGACATCATCTACACTCACCAACAGTCACATCATTTACACTCACCAACAGTGACATGTTCTACACTCACCAACAGTGACAGCATCTACATTCACCAACAGTGACATCAACCACACTCAATAACAGTGACATCATCTACAGTCACCAACAGTGAAATCATCTACACTCATCAACAGTGACATCATCTATACTGGCCAACAGTGACATCATCTACACTCACCAACAGTGTCAACTTCTACATTCAACAACAGTGACAAAAACAACTATACTCACCAACAGTGAAATCATCTACACTCACCAACAGTGACATCATCTACACTCACCAACAGTGTCATCATCTACATTCAACAACAGTTACAAGAACATCTATACTCACCAACAGTGAAATCATCTGCACTCACCAACAGTGACATCATCTACACTCACCAATAGTGACATCATCTACATTCACCAACTGTGACAAGAACATCTAGACTCACCAACAGTGAAATCATCTACACTCACCAAAAGTGACATCATCTACACTAACCTACAGTGACATCATCTACACTCACCAACAGTGAAATCATCTACACTCACCAACAGTGATATCAACTACACTCACCAACAGTTACAGCATCTACATTCACCAACAGTGACATCATCTACACTCACCAACAGTGACATAATTTACACTCACCAACAGTGACATTTTCTACACTCACCAACAGTGACAACATCATCTACACTCACCAACAGTGACATCATCTTCACTCAGCAACCGTGACATTATCTACACTCACCAACTGTGACATCATCTACACTCACCAAAAGTGACAACATCATCTACACTCACCAACAGTGACATCATCTACACTCACCAACCATTACATCATCTACACTCACCAACAGTGACAACATCTACACTCACCAACACTGTCATCAACCACACTCACCAACAGTGACATCATCTACACTCACCAACAGTGACTTCATCTACACTCACCAACCGTGACATCATCTACATTCACCAACACTGACAACAACATCTACACCCACCAAGAGTGACATCATCTACACTCACCATCACAGACATCATCCACACTCACCAAAAGTGACAACATCATCTACACTCACCAACCGTGATATCATCTACACTCACCAACAGTGACATCATCTAAACTCACCAACAGTGACATCATCTACATTCACCAACTGTGACTTAAACATCTACACTCACCAACAGTGAAATCATCTACGCTCACCAATAGTGACATCATCTACACTCACCTACAGTGACATCATCTACACTCACCAACAGTGAAATCATCTACAGTCACCAATAGTGACATCATCTACGCTCACCTACAGTGACATCATAACACTCACTAACAGTGACAGCATCTACATGCACCAACAGTGACATCATCTAAACTGACCAACAGTGACAGCATCTACACTCACCAACAGTGACAGCATCCACATTCACCAACAGTGACATCATCCACACTCACCAACAGTGACATCATCTATACTCACCAACAGTGAAATCATCTACACACACCAATAGTGACATAATCTATGCTCACCAACAGTGAAATCATCTACACTCACCAATAGTCACATCATCGTCACTCACCAACAGTGTCATCATCTACATTCAACAACAGTTACAAAAACATCTATACTCAACAACAGTGAAATCATCTACACTCACCAACAGTGACATCATCTACACTCACCAACAGTGACATCATCTACACTCACCAATAGTGACACCATCTACATTCACCAACTGTGACATGAATATCTAGACTCACCAACAGTGAAATCATCTACACTCACCAAAAGTGACATCATCTATACTAACCTACAGTGACATCATCTACACTCACCAACAGTGAAATCATCTACACTAACCAACAGTGATATCAACTACACTCACCAACAGTTACAGCATCTACATTCACCAACAGTGACATCATCAACACTCACCAACAGTGACATAATTTACACTCACCAACAGTGACATCTTCTACACTCACCAACAGTGACATCATCTACACTCACCAACCGTTACGTCATCTACACTCACCAACAGTGACAACATCTACACTAACCAACAGTGACAACATAATCAATACTCACCAACTGTGACATCATTTACACTCACCAAAAGTGACAACATCATCTCCACTAACCAACAGTGACAACATCATCAACACTCATCAACAGAGACATCTTCTATACTCACCAACACTGAGAACATCATCTACACTCACCAACAGTGACATCATCTACACTCACAAACACTGACAACATCATCTGGATGCACCAACAATGACATCATCTACACTCACCAACAGTGGCATCATCTACACTCATGAACAATGACAGCATCTACATTCACCAACAGTGACACCATCATCTACACTCTACTTCTTTATTTGGCTTGGCTTCGCGGACGAAGATTTATGGAGGGGGTAAAAAGTCCACGTCAGCTGCATGCTCGTTTGTATCTGACAAGTCCGTTGCGGGACAGGCAGACACGGTTGCATGGGAAATTTGGTTGGTTGGGGTTGCGTCTTGGGTTTTTCCTCCTTTGCCTTTTGTCATTTACACTAACAAACTGTGACATGTTCTACACTCACCAGCAGTGACAACATCATCTATACTCACCAACAGTGACATCATCTACACTTACCAAAATTGACAACATCATCAACACTAATCAACCATGATATCATCTACAGTCACCAACGGTGACATCATCTACACTCACCAAAAGTGACATCATCTACGACACCAACAGTGACATCATGTATACTCACCAACACTGTCATCAACCACACTCACCAACAGTGACATCATCTACACTCACCAACAGTGACTTCATCTACACTCACCAACACTGACAACATCATCTACACACACCAAGAGTGACATCATCTACACTCACCATCACAGACATCATCTACACTCACCAAATGTGACAACATCATCTACACTCACCAACAGTGACATCATCTACACTCACCAACAGTGACATCATCTAAACTCAGCAACAGTGACATCATCTACATTCACCAAATGTGACTTTAACATCTACACTCACCAACAGTGACATCATCTACGCTCACCAATAGTGACATCATCTACACTCACCTACAGTGACATCATCTACGCTCACATACAGTGACATCATTACACTCACTAACAGTGACAGCATCTACATGCACCAACAGTGACATCATCCACAATCACCAACAGTGACATCATCTAAACTCACCAACAATGACAGCATCGACACTCACCAACAGTGACAGCATCTACATTCACCAAAAATGACATCATCCACACTCACCAATAGTGACATCATCTTTCTCACCAACAGTGAAATCATCTACACACACCAATAGTGACATAATCTATGCTCACCAACAGTGAAATCATCTACACTCACCAATAGTGACATCATCGTCACTCACCAACAGTGACAGCATCTACGTTCACCAACAGTCACATCATTCACACTCACCAACAGTGACATCATCTAAACTCACCAACAGTGACAAAAAACATCTATACTTACCAATAGTGATATATTATAAACTCACCAACAGTGACATCTTCTACACTCACAAACAGTGACATCATCTGCACTCACCAACAGTCACATCATTTACACTAACCAACAGTGACATGTTCTACACTCACCAACAGTGACAACATCATCTTCACTCACCAAAAGTGACAGCATCATCAACACTCACCAACAGTGACAGCATCTACATTCACCAACAGAGACATCATCCACAATCAATAACAGTTACATCATCTACAGTCACCAACAGTGAAATCATCTAGACTCACCAACAGTGACATCATCTACACTCACCAACAGTGACATCATCTACACTCACCAACAGTGTCATCATCTACATTCAACAACAGTGACAAAAACATCTATACTCACCAACAGTGAAATCATCTACACTCATCAATAGTGACATCATCTACATTCACCAACTGTGACATGAACATCTAGACTCACCAACAGTGAAATCATCTACACTCACCAAAAGTGACATCATCTACACTAACCTACAGTGACATCATCTACACTCACCAACAGTGAAATCATCTACACTCACCAACAGTGATATCAACTACACTCACCAACAGTTACAGCATCTACATTCACCAACAGTGACATCATCTACACTCACCAACAGTGACATAATTTACACTCACCAACAGTGACATCGTCTACACTCACCAACAGTGACAACATCATCTACACTCACCAACAGTGACATCATCTTCACTCAGCAACCGTGACATTATCTACACTCACCAACTGTGACATCATCTACACTCACCAAAAGTGACAACATCATCTACACTCACCAACAGTGACATCATCTACACTCACCAACCTTTACGTCATCTACACTCACCAACAGTGACAACATCTACACTCACCAACAGTGACATCATCTACACTCACCAACCTTTACGTCATCTACACTCACCAACAGTGACAACATCTACACTCACCAACAGTGACATCAACTACACTCACCATCAGTGACAACATAATCAATACTCACCAACAGTGACATCATTTACACTCACCAAAAGTGACAACATCATCTACACTAACCAATAGTGACAACATCATCGACACTCACCAATAGAGACATCATCTATACTCACCAACACTGAGAACATCATCTACACTCACCAACAGGTACATCATCTACACTCACCAACACTGACAACATCATCTGGATGCACCAACAATGACATCATCTACATTCACCAACAGCGGCATCATCTACACTCACGAACAATGACAGCATCTACACTCACCAACAGTGACTTCATCTACACTCACCAAACGTGACATCATCTACACTCACCAACAATGACAACATCATCTACACCCACCAAGAGTGAAATCATCTACACTCACCATCACATACATCATCTACACTCACCAAAAGTGACAACATCATCTACATTCACCAACCGTGACATCATCTACACTCACCAACAGTGACATCATCTAAACTCACCAACAGTGACATCATCTACATTCACCAACTGTGACTTAAACATCTACACTCACCAACAGTGAAATCATCTACGCTCACCAATAGTGACATCATCTACACTCACCTACAGTGACATGAACATCTAGACTCACCAACAGTGAAATCATCTACACTCACCAAAAGTGACATCATCTACACTAACCTACAGTGACATCATCTACACTCATCAACAGTGAAATCATCTACACTCACCAACAGTGATATCAACTACACTCACCAACAGTTACAGCATCTACATTCACCAACAGTGACATCATCTACACTCACCAACAGTGACATAATTTACACTCACCAACAGTGAATCTTCAACACTCACCAACAGTGACAACATCATCTACACTCACCAACAGTGACATTATCTTCACTCAGCAACCGTGACATTATCTACACTCACCAACTGTGACATCATATACACTCACCAAAAGTGACAACATCATCTACACTCACCAACAGTGACATCATCTACACTCACCAACCTTTACGTCATCTACACTCACCAACAGTGACATCTACACTCACCAACAGTGACATCATCTACACTCACCAACCTTTACGTCATCTACACTCACCAACAGTGACAACATCTACACTCACAAACAGTGACATCAACTACACTCACCATCAGTGACAACATAATCAATACTCACCAACAGTGACATCATTTACACTCACCAAAAGTGACAACATCATCTACACTAACCAACAGTGACAACATCATCGACACTCACCAACAGAGACATCATCTATACTCACCAACACTGAGAACATCATCTACACTCACCAACAGTGACATCATCTACACTCACCAACACTGACAACATCATCTGGACGCACCAACAATGACATCATCTACACTCACCAACAGTGGCATCATCTACACTCACGAACAATGACAGCATCTACATTCACCAACAGTGACACAATCATCTAAACTCTTCTTCTTTATTTGGCTTGGCTTCGCGGACGAAGATTTATGGAGGGGGTAAAAAGTCCACGTCAGCTGCATGCTCGTTTGTAGCTGACAAGTCCGATGCGGGACAGGCAGACACGGTTGCAGCGGTTGCAGGGGAAAATTGGTTGGTTGGGGTTGCGTCTTGGGTTTTTCCTCCTTTGCCTTTTGTCATTTACACAAACAAACTGTGACATGTTCTACACTCACCAACAGTGACAACATCATCTATACTCACCAACAGTGACATCATCTACACTTACCAAAATTGACAACATCATCAACACTAATCAACCATGATATCATCTATAGTCACCAACAGTGACATCATCTACACTCACCAAAAGTGACATCATCTACGACACCAACAGTGACATCATGTACACTCACCAAAACTGTCATCAACCACACTCACCAACAGTGACATCATCTACACTCACCAACAGTGACTTCATCTACACTCACCAACCGTGACATCATCTACACTCACCAACACTGACAACATCATCTACACCCACCAAGAGTGAAATCATCTACACTCACCATCACAGACATCATCTACACTCACCAAAAGTGACAACATCATCTACATTCACCAACCGTGACATCATCTACACTCACCAACAGTGACATCATCTAAACTCACCAACAGTGACATCATCTACATTCACCAACTGTGACTTAAACATCTACACTCACCAACAGTGAAATCATCTACGCTCACCAATAGTGACATCATTTACACTCACCTACAGTGACATCATCTACACTCACCAACATTGAAATCATCTACAATCACCAATAGTGACATCATCTACGCTCACCTACAGTGACATCATTACACTCACTAACAGTGACAGCATCTACATGCACCAACAGAGACATCATCCACACTCACCAACAGTGACATCATCTATACTCACCAACAGTGAAATCATCTACACTCACCAATAGTGACATCATCGTCACTCACCAACAGTGACAGCATCTACGTTCACCAACAGTCACATCATTCACACTCACCAACAGTGACATCATCTAAACTCACCAACAGAGACATCTTCTACACTCACAAACAGTGACATCATCTCCACTCACCAACACAGACAACATCCTCTCCACTCACCATCAGTGACATCATCTACACTCACAAGCAGTGACATCATCTACATTCACCAACAGTGACAAAAAACATCTATACTTACCAATAGTGATATATTATAAACTCACGAACAGTGACATCTTTTACACTCACCAACAGTGACATCATCTACACTCACCAACAGTCACATCATTTACACTCACCAACAGTGACATGTTCTACACTCACCAACAGTGACAGCATCTACATTCACCAACAGTGACATCAACCACACTCAATAACAGTGACATCATCTACAGTCACCAACAGTGAAATCATCTACACTCATCAACAGTGACATCATCTATACTGGCCAACAGTGACATCATCTACACTCACCAACAGTGTCAACTTCTACATTCAACAACAGTGACAAAAACAACTATACTCACCAACAGTGAAATCATCTACACTCACCAACAGTGACATCATCTACACTCACCAACAGTGTCATCATCTACATTCAACAACAGTTACAAGAACATCTATACTCACCAACAGTGAAATCATCTGCACTCACCAACAGTGACATCATCTACACTCACCAATAGTGACATCATCTACATTCACCAACTGTGACAAGAACATCTAGACTCACCAACAGTGAAATCATCTACACTCACCAAAAGTGACATCATCTACACTAACCTACAGTGACATCATCTACACTCACCAACAGTGAAATCATCTACACTCACCAACAGTGATATCAACTACACTCACCAACAGTTACAGCATCTACATTCACCAACAGTGACATCATCTACACTCACCAACAGTGACATAATTTACACTCACCAACAGTGACATTTTCTACACTCACCAACAGTGACAACATCATCTACACTCACCAACAGTGACATCATCTTCACTCAGCAACCGTGACATTATCTACACTCACCAACTGTGACATCATCTACACTCACCAAAAGTGACAACATCATCTACACTCACCAACAGTGACATCATCTACACTCACCAACCATTACATCATCTACACTCACCAACAGTGACAACATCTACACTCACCAACACTGTCATCAACCACACTCACCAACAGTGACATCATCTACACTCACCAACAGTGACTTCATCTACACTCACCAACCGTGACATCATCTACATTCACCAACACTGACAACAACATCTACACCCACCAAGAGTGACATCATCTACACTCACCATCACAGACATCATCCACACTCACCAAAAGTGACAACATCATCTACACTCACCAACCGTGATATCATCTACACTCACCAACAGTGACATCATCTAAACTCACCAACAGTGACATCATCTACATTCACCAACTGTGACTTAAACATCTACACTCACCAACAGTGAAATCATCTACGCTCACCAATAGTGACATCATCTACACTCACCTGCAGTGACATCATCTACACTCACCAACAGTGAAATCATCTACAGTCACCAATAGTGACATCATCTACGCTCACCTACAGTGACATCATAACACTCACTAACAGTGACAGCATCTACATGCACCAACAGTGACATCATCTAAACTGACCAACAGTGACAGCATCTACACTCACCAACAGTGACAGCATCTACATTCACCAACAGTGACATCATCCACACTCACCAACAGTGACATCATCTATACTCACCAACAGTGAAATCATCTACACACACCAATAGTGACATAATCTATGCTCACCAACAGTGAAATCATCTACACTCACCAATAGTGACATCATCGTCACTCACCAACAGTGTCATCATCTACATTCAACAACAGTGACAAAAACATCTATACTCAACAACAGTGAAATCATCTACACTCACCAACAGTGACATCATCTACACTCACCAACAGTGACATTATCTACACTCACCAATAGTGACACCATCTACATTCACCATCTGTGACATGAATATCTAGACTCACCAACAGTGAAATCATCTACACTCACCAAAAGTGACATCATCTATACTAACCTACAGTGACATCATCTACACTCACCAACAGTGAAATCATCTACACTAACCAACAGTGATATCAACTACACTCACCAACAGTTACAGCATCTACATTCACCAACAGTGACATCATCAACACTCACCAACAGTGACATAATTTACACTCTCCAACAGTGACATCTTCTACACTCACCAACAGTGACATCATCTACACTCACCAACCGTTACGTCATCTACACTCACCAACAGTGACAACATCTACACTAACCAACAGTGACAACATAATCAATACTCACCAACTGTGACATCATTTACACTCACCAAAAGTGACAACATCATCTACACTAACCAACAGTGACAACATCATCAACACTCATCAACAGAGACATCTTCTATACTCACCAACACTGAGAACATCATCTACACTCACCAACAGTGACATCATCTACACTCACAAACACTGACAACATCATCTGGATGCACCAACAATGACATCATCTACACTCACCAACAGTGGCATCATCTACACTCATGAACAATGACAGCATCTACATTCACCAACAGTGACACCATCATCTACACTCTACTTCTTTATTTGGCTTGGCTTCGCGGACGAAGATTTATGGAGGGGGTAAAAAGTCCACGTCAGCTGCATGCTCGTTTGTATCTGACAAGTCCGTTGCGGGACAGGCAGACACGGTTGCATGGGAAATTTGGTTGGTTGGGGTTGCGTCTTGGGTTTTTCCTCCTTTGCCTTTTGTCATTTACACTAACAAACTGTGACATGTTCTACACTCACCAGCAGTGACAACATCATCTATACTCACCAACAGTGACATCATCTACACTTACCAAAATTGACAACATCATCAAGACTAATCAACCATGATATCATCTACAGTCACCAACGGTGACATCATCTACACTCACCAAAAGTGACATCATCTACGACACCAACAGTGACATCATGTATACTCACCAACACTGTCATCAACCACACTCACCAACAGTGACATCATCTACACTCACCAACAGTGACTTCATCTACACTCACCAACACTGACAACATCTACATTCACCAAATGTGACAACATCATCTACACTCACCAACAG
Source organism: Narcine bancroftii (assembly GCF_036971445.1). Classification (NCBI taxonomy): domain Eukaryota; kingdom Metazoa; phylum Chordata; class Chondrichthyes; order Torpediniformes; family Narcinidae; genus Narcine; species Narcine bancroftii. The sequence goes on along the minus strand of NC_091474.1, from coordinate 45,098,920 downwards.
TGACATCATCTACACTCACCAACAGTGACATCATCTAAACTCAGCAACAGTGACATCATCTACATTCACCAAATGTGACTTTAACATCTACACTCACCAACAGTGACATCATCTACGCTCACCAATAGTGACATCATCTACACTCACCTACAGTGACATCATCTACGCTCACATACAGTGACATCATTACACTCACTAACAGTGACAGCATCTACATTCACCAACAGTGACATCATCCACAATCACCAACAGTGACATCATCTAAACTCACCAACAATGACAGCATCGACACTCACCAACAGTGACAGCATCTACATTCACCAAAAATGACATCATCCACACTCACCAATAGTGACATCATCTTTCTCACCAACAGTGAAATCATCTACACACACCAATAGTGACATAATCTATGCTCACCAACAGTGAAATCATCTACACTCACCAATAGTGACATCATCGTCACTCACCAACAGTGACAGCATCTACGTTCACCAACAGTCACATCATTCACACTCACCAACAGTGACATCATCTAAACTCACCAACAGTGACAAAAAACATCTATACCTACCCATAGTGATATATTATAAACTCACCAACAGTGACATCTTCTACACTCACAAACAGTGACATCATCTGCACTCACCAACAGTCACATCATTTACACTAACCAACAGTGACATGTTCTACACTCACCAACAGTGACAACATCATCTTCACTCACCAAAAGTGACAGCATCATCAACACTCACCAACAGTGACAGCATCTACATTCACCAACAGTGACATCATCCACAATCAATAACAGTTACATCATCTACAGTCACCAACAGTGAAATCATCTAGACTCACCAACAGTGACATCATCTACACTCACCAACAGTGACATCATCTACACTCACCAACAGTGTCATCATCTACATTCAACAACAGTGACAAAAACATCTATACTCACCAACAGTGAAATCATCTACACTCATCAATAGTGACATCATCTACATTCACCAACTGTGACATGAACATCTAGACTCACCAACAGTGAAATCATCTACACTCACCAAAAGTGACATCATCTACACTAACCTACAGTGACATCATCTACACTCACCAACAGTGAAATCATCTACACTCACCAACAGTGATATCAACTACACTCACCAACAGTTACAGCATCTACATTCACCAACAGTGACATCATCTACACTCACCAACAGTGACATAATTTACACTCACCAACAGTGACATCGTCTACACTCACCAACAGTGACAACATCATCTACACTCACCAACAGTGACATCATCTTCACTCAGCAACCGTGACATTATCTACACTCACCAACTGTGACATCATCTACACTCACCAAAAGTGACAACATCATCTACACTCACCAACAGTGACATCATCTACACTCACCAACCTTTACGTCATCTACACTCACCAACAGTGACAACATCTACACTCACCAACAGTGACATCATCTACACTCACCAACCTTTACGTCATCTACACTCACCAACAGTGACAACATCTACACTCACCAACAGTGACATCAACTACACTCACCATCAGTGACAACATAATCAATACTCACCAACAGTGACATCATTTACACTCACCAAAAGTGACAACATCATCTACACTAACCAATAGTGACAACATCATCGACACTCACCAATAGAGACATCATCTATACTCACCAACACTGAGAACATCATCTACACTCACCAACAGGTACATCATCTACACTCACCAACACTGACAACATCATCTGGATGCACCAACAATGACATCATCTACATTCACCAACAGCGGCATCATCTACACTCACGAACAATGACAGCATCTACATTCACCTACAGTGACACAATCATCTAAACTCTTCTTCTTTATTTGGCTTGGCTTCGCGGACGAAGATTTATGGAGGGGGTAAAAAGTCCACGTCAGCTGCATGCTCGTTTGTAGCTGACAAGTCCGATGCGGGACAGGCAGACACGGTTGCAGCGGTTGCAGGGGAAAATTGGTTGGTAGGGGTTGCGTCTTGGGTTTTTCCTCCTTTGCCTTTTGTCATTTACACTAACAAACTGTGACATGTTCTACGCTCACCTACAGTGACATCATTACACTCACTAAGAGTGACAGCATCTACATTCACCAACAGTGACATCATCCACACTCACCAACAATGACAGCACCTACACTCACAAACAGTGACATAATCTACACTCACAAACACTGACATCATCTAAACTCACCAACAGTGACATCATGTACATTCACCAACTGTGACATTATCTACGCTCACCTACAGTGACATCATTACACTCAATAAGAGTGACAGCATCTACATTCACCAACAGTGACATCATCTAAACTCACCAACAGTGACATCTTCTACACTCACAAACAGTGACATCATCTACACTGACCAACACAGACAACATCATCGACACTCACCAACAGAGACATCATCTATACTCACCAACACTGAGAACATCATCTACACTCACCAACAGTGACATCATCTACACTCACCAACACTGACAACATCATCTGGACGCACCAACAATGACATCATCTACACTCACCAACAGTGGCATCATCTACACTCACGAACAATGACAGCATCTACATTCACCAACAGTGACACAATCATCTAAACTCTTCTTCTTTATTTGGCTTGGCTTCGCGGACGAAGATTTATGGAGGGGGTAAAAAGTCCACGTCAGCTGCATGCTCGTTTGTAGCTGACAAGTCCGATGCGGGACAGGCAGACACGGTTGCAGCGGTTGCAGGGGAAATTTGGTTGGTTGGGGTTGCGTCTTGGGTTTTTCCTCCTTTGCCTTTTGTCATTTACACAAACAAACTGTGACATGTTCTACACTCACCAACAGTGACAACATCATCTATACTCACCAACAGTGACATCATCTACACTTACCAAAATTGACAACATCATCAACACTAATCAACCATGATATCATCTATAGTCACCAACAGTGACATCATCTACACTCACCAAAAGTGACATCATCTACGACACCAACAGTGACATCATGTACACTCACCAAAACTGTCATCAACCACACTCACCAACAGTGACATCATCTACACTCACCAACAGTGACTTCATCTACACTCACCAACCGTGACATCATCTACACTCACCAACACTGACAACATCATCTACACCCACCAAGAGTGAAATCATCTACACTCACCATCACAGACATCATCTACACTCACCAAAAGTGACAACATCATCTACATTCACCAACCGTGACATCATCTACACTCACCAACAGTGACATCATCTAAACTCACCAACAGTGACATCATCTACATTCACCAACTGTGACTTAAACATCTACACTCACCAACAGTGAAATCATCTACGCTCACCAATAGTGACATCATTTACACTCACCTACAGTGACATCATCTACACTCACCAACATTGAAATCATCTACAATCACCAATAGTGACATCATCTACGCTCACCTACAGTGACATCATTACACTCACTAACAGTGACAGCATCTACATGCACCAACAGAGACATCATCCACACTCACCAACAGTGACATCATCTATACTCACCAACAGTGAAATCATCTACACTCACCAATAGTGACATCATCGTCACTCACCAACAGTGACAGCATCTACGTTCACCAACAGTCACATCATTCACACTCACCAACAGTGACATCATCTAAACTCACCAACAGAGACATCTTCTACACTCACAAACAGTGACATCATCTACACTCACCAACACTAACAACATCATCTACACTCACCAACAGTGACAAAAAACATCTATACTTTCCAATAGTGATATATTATAAATTCACCAACAGTGACATCTTCTACACTCACCAACAGTGACATGTTCTACACTCACCAACAGTGACAACATCATCTACACTCATCAACAGTGACAGCATATACATTCACCAACAGTGACATCATCCACACTCAATAAAAGTGACATCATCTACAGTCACCAACAGTGAAATCATCTACATTCACCAACAGTGACATCATCTACACTCACCAACAGTGACATCATCTACACTCACCAACAGTGTCATCATCTATATTCAACAACAGTGACAAAAACATCTATACTCACCAACAGTGAAATCATCTCAACTCACCAACAGTGACATCATCTACACTAACCAACCATGATATCATCTACACTCACCAACAGTGACATCATTTTCACTCACCAAATGTGACAACATCATCTACACTAACCAACAGTGACAACATCATCGACACTCACCAACAGAGACATCAACTATACTCACCAACACTGAGAAAAACATCTACACTCACCATCACTGACATCATCTACACTCACCAACACTGACAACAAAATCTACAACACCAACAGTGACATCATCTACACTCACCAACCCTGACATCAACCATACTCACCAACAGCATCATCATCTACACTCACCAACCGTGACATCATCTACACTCACCAACAGTGACATCATCTACACTCATCAACACTGACAATATCATCTGCACTCACCAACAATGACATCCTCTTCACTCACTAAAAGTGACTTCATCTACACTCACCAACCGTGACATCATCTACACTCACCAACACTGACAACATCATCTACACCCACCAAGAGTGACATCATCTACACTCACCAACACTGACATCATCTACACTCACCAAAAGTGACAACATCATCTACACTCACCAACCGTGACATCATCTACACTCACCAACAGTGACATCATGTACATTCACCAACTGTGACTTAAACATCTACACTCACCAACAGTGAAATCATCTACGCTCATCAATAGTGACATCATCTACACTCACCTACAGTGACATCATCTACACTCACCAACAGTGAAATCATCCACAATCACCAATAGTGACATCATCTACGCTCACCTACAGTGACATCATTACACTCACTAACAGTGACAGCATCTACATGCCCAAACAGTGACACCATCCACACTCACCAACAGTGACATCATGTAAACTCACCAACAGTGACAGCATCTACATTCACCAACAGTGACATCATCTACACTCACCAACAGTGGCATCATCTTCACTCATGAACAGTGACAGCATCTACATTCACCCACAGTGACACCATCATCTACACTCACCAGCAGTGAAAACATCATCTACACTCACCAACAGTGACCTCTTCTACACACACCAACAGTGACAACATCATCTACACTCACCAAGAGTGACAGCATCTAAATTCACCAACAGTGACATCATCCACACTCACCAACAATGACATCATCTACACTCTCCAACAGTGATATCATCTACACTCACCAACAGTGAAATCATCTACATTCACCAATAGTGACAAAAACATCTATACTCACCAACAGTGACATCATCTAAACTCACAAACAGTGAGAGCATCTACACTCACCAACAGTCACATAATTTACACTAACAAACAGTGACATGTTCTACACTCACCAACAGTGACAACATCATCTACACTCACCAAGAGTGACAGCATCTAAATTCACCAACAGTGACATCATCCACACTCACCAACAATGACATCATCTACACTCTCCAACAGTGACATCATCTACACTCACCAACAGTGAAATCATCTACATTCACCAATAGTGACAAAAACATCTGTACTCACCAACAGTGAAATCATCTACACTCACCAATAGTGAAATCATCTACATTCACCAACAGTCACATCATTCACACTCACCAACAGTCACATCATCTACACTCACCAACACTGACATCATCTAAACTCACCAACAGTGACATCATGTACATTCACCAACTGTGACATTATCTACTCTCACCTACAGTGACATCATTACACTCTCTAACTGTGACAGCATCTACATTCACAAACAGTGACATCATCCACACTCACCAATAGTGGCATCATTAACACTCACCAACAGTGACACCATCCAACTCACCAACAGTGACATCATCTAAACTCACCAACGGTGACAGCATCTACATTCACCAACAGTGACATCATCTACACACACCAACAGTGGCATCATCTACACTCACCAACAGTGACATCATGTACATTCACCAACTGTTACTTAAACATCTACACACCAACAGTGAAATCATCTACGCTCAGCTATAGTGACATCATCTACACTCACCTACAGTGACATCATCTACACTCACCAACAGTGAAATCATCTACATTCACCAACAGTGACAGCATCTACATTTACCAACAGTGACATCATCTACACTCACCAACAGTGGCATCATCTACACTCACGAACAGTGACAGCATCTACATTCACCAACAGTGACACCATCATCTAAACTCACCAACAGTGAAAACATCATCTACACTCAACAACCGTGACATCATCTACACTCACCAACACTGACAACATCATCTACACCCACCAACTGTGACATCATCCACACTCACCAACAGCGAAAACATCATCTACACTCACCAACAGCGACAACAACATCTACACTCACCAACAGTGACAGCATGTACATTGACCAACAGTGACATCATCCACACTCAATAACAGTGACATCATCTACAGTCACCAACAGTGAAATCATCTACACTCACCCACAGTGACATCATCTACACTCACCAACAGTGACATCATCTACACTCACCAACAGTGTCATCATCTACATTCAACAAAAGTGACAAAAACATCTATACTCACCAACAGTCAAATTATCTCAACTCACCAACAGTGACATCATCTACACTAACCAACCATGATATCTTCTACACTCACCAACAGTGACATCATTTTCACTCACCAAAAGTGACAACATCATCTACACTAACCAACAGTGACAACATCATCGACACTCACCAACAGAGACATCAATTATACTCACCAACACTGAGAACAACATCTACACTCACCATCACTGACATCATCTACACTCACCAACACTGACAACATAATCTACAACACCAACAGTGACATCATCTACACTCACCAACCCTGACATCAACCACACTCACCAACAGTGACATCATCTACACTCACCAACAGTGACATAATCTACACTCACCAACACTGACAATATCATCTGCACTCACCAACAATGACATCCTCTACACTCACCAAAAGTGACTTCATCTACACTCACCAACACTGACAACATCATCTAAACCCACCAAGAGTGACATCATCTACACTCACCAACACTGACATCATCTACACTCACCAAAAGTGACAACATCATCTACACTCACCAACCGTGACACCATCTACACTCACCAAGAGTGACATCATCTAAACTCACCAACAGTGACATCATGTACATTCACCAACTGTGACTTAAACATCTACACTCACCAACAGTGAAATCATCTACGCTCACCAATAGTGACATCATCTACACTCACCTACAGTGACATCATCTACACTCACCAACAGTGAAATCATCTACATTCACCAATAGTGACATCATCTACGCTCACCTACAGTGACATCATTACACTCACTAACAGTGACAGCATCTACATGCCCCAACAGTGACACCATCCACACTCACCAACAGTGACATCATCTAAACTCACCAACAGTGACAGCATCTACATTCACCAACAGTGACATCATCTACACTCACCAACAGTGGCATCATCTACACTCATGAACAGTGATAGCATCTACATTCACCCACAGTGACACCATCATCTACACTCACCAACAGTGAAAACATCATCTTCTCTCACCAAGAGTGACAGCATCTAAATTCACCAACAGTGACATCATCCACACTCACCAACAATGACATCATCTACACTCTCCAACAGTGATATCATCTACACTCACCAACAGTGAAATCATCTACATTCACCAATAGTGACAAAAACATCTATACTCACCAACAGTGAAATCATCTACACTCACCAATAGTGAAATGATCTACATTCACCAACAGTGACATCATTCACACTCACCAACAGTGACATCATCTAAACTCACCAACAGTGAGAGCATCTACACTCACCAACAGTGACATCTTCTACACTGACAAACAGTGACATCATATACACTCACCAACACTGACATCATCTAAACTCACCAACAGTGACATCATGTACATTCACCAACTGTGACATTATCTACGCTCACCTACAGTGACATCATTACACTCACTAAGAGTGACAGCATCTACATTCACCAACAGTGACATCATCCACACTCACCAACAATGACAGCACCTACACTCACAAACAGTGACATAATCTACACTCACAAACACTGACATCATCTAAACTCACCAACAGTGACATCATGTACATTCACCAACTGTGACATTATCTACGCTCACCTACAGTGACATCATTACACTCAATAAGAGTGACAGCATCTACATTCACCAACAGTGACATCATCTAAACTCACCAACAGTGACATCTTCTACACTCACAAACAGTGACATCATCTACACTGACCAACACAGACAACATCATCTAAACTCACCAACAGTGACATCATCTACACTCACCAGCAGTGACATCATCTACATTCACCAACAGTGACAAAAACATCTATACTTACTAATAATGATATATTATAAACTCACCAACAGTGACATCTTCTACACTCACCAACAGTGACATCATCTACATTCACCAACAGTGACAAAAAACATCTATACTTATCAATAGTGATATATTATAAACTCACCAACAGTGACATCTTCTACACTCACCAACAGTGACATAATCTACACTCACCAACACTGTCATCAACCACACTCACAAACAGTGACATCATCTACACTCACCAACAGTGACATCATCAACACTCACCAACACTGACAACATCATCTGCACTCACCAACAATGACATCATCTACACTCACAAACAGTTACATCATCTACACTCAACAACCGTGACATCATCTACACTCACCAACACTGAAAACATCATCTACACCCACCAACAGTGACATCATCTACACTCACCAACCGTGGCATCATCCACACTCAATAACAGTGACATCTCCTACAGTCACCAACAGTGAAATCACCTACACTCACCAACAGTGACATCATCTACACTCACCAACAGTGACATCATCTACACTCACCAACAGTGTCATCATCTACATTCAACAACAGTGACAAAAACATCTATACTCACCAACAGTGAAATCATCTACACTCACCAACAGTGACATCATCTACACTAACCAACCATGATATCATCTACACTCACCAACAGTGACATTATTTTGCACTCACCAAAAGTGACAACATCATCTACACTAACCAACAATGACAACATCATCGACACTCACCAACAGAGACATCAACTATACTCACCAACACTGAGAACAACATCTACACTCACCAACACTGACATCATCTACACTCACCAACACTGACAACATAATCTACAACACCAACAGTGACATCATCTACACTCACCAACCCTGACATCAACCACACTCACCAACAGTGACATCATCTACACTCACCAACAGTGACATCATCTACACTCACCAACACTGACAATATCATCTGCACTCACCAACAATGACATCCTCTTCACTCAACAAAAGTGAATTCATCTACACTCACCAACCGTGACATCATCTACACTCACCAACACTGACAACATCATCTACACCCACCAAGAGTGACATCATCTGCACTCTCCAACACTGACATCATCTACACTCACCAAAAGTGACAACATCATCTACACTCACCAACCGTGACATCATCTACACTCACCAACAGTGACATCATCTAAACTCACCAACAGTGACATCATGTACATTCACCAACTGTGACTTAAACATCTAGACTCACCAACAGTGAAATCATCTACGCTCACCAATAGTGACATCATCTACACTCACCGACAGTGACATCATCTACACTCACCAACAGTGTCATCATCTACATTCAACAACAGTGACAAAAAACATCTATACTTACCAATAGTGATATATTATAAACTCACCAACAGTGACATCTTTTACACTCACCAACAGTGACATCATCTACACTCACCAACAGTCACATCATTTACACTCACCAACAGTGACATGTTCTACACTCACCAACAGTGACAGCATCTACATTCACCAACAGTGATATCAACCACACTCAATAACAGTGACATCATCTACAGTCACCAACAGTGAAATCATCTACACTCACCAACAGTGACATCATCTACACTCACCAACAGTGACATCATCTACACTCACCAACAGTGTCATCATCTACATTCAACAACAGTGACAAAAACATCTATACTCACAAACAGTGAAATCATCTACACTCACCAACAGTGACATCATCTACACTCACCAATAGTGACATCATCTATATTCACCAACTGTGACAAGAACATCTAGACTCACCAACAGTGAAATCATCTACACTCACAGTGATATCAACTACACTCACCAACAGTTAGAGCATGTACATTCACCAACAGTGACATCATCTACACTCACCAACAGTGACATAATTTACACTCACCAACAGTGACATCTTCTACACTCACCAACAGTGACAACATCATCTACACTCATTAACAGTGACATCATCTTCACTCAGCAACCGTGACATTATCTACACTCACCAACTGTGACATCATCTACACTCACCAAAATTGACAACATCATCTACACTCACCAACAGTGACATCATCTACACTCACCAACCGTTACGTCATCTACACTCACCAACAGTGACAACATCTACACTCACCAACACTGTCATCAACCACACTCACCAAAAGTGACATCATCTACACTCACCAACAGTGACTTCATCTACACTCACGAACCGTGACATCATCTACACTCACCAACACTGACAACATCATCTACACCGACCAAGAGTGACATCATCTACACTCACCATCACAGACATCATCCACACTCACCAAAAGTGACAACATCATCTACACTCACCAACCGTGACATCATCTACACTCACCAACCGTGACATCATCTAAACTCACCAACAGTGACATCATCTACATTCACCAACTGTGGCTTAAACATCTACACTCACCAACAGTCAAATCATCTACGCTCACCTATAGTGACATCATCTACACTCACCTACAGTGACATCATCTACACTCACCAACAGTGAAATCATCTACAATCACCAATAGTGACATCATCTACGCTCACCTTCAGTGACATCATTACACTCACTAACAGTGACAGCATCTACATGCACCAACAGTGACATCATCCACACTCACCAACAGTGACATCATCTAAACTCACCAACAGTGACAGCATCTACACTCACCAACAGTGACAGCATCTACATTCACCAACAGTGACATCATCCACACTCACCAATAGTGACATCATCTATACTCCCCAACAGTGAAATCATCTACACACACCAATAGTGACATAATCTATGCTCACCAACAGTGAAATCATCTACACTCACCAATAGTAACATCATCGTCACTCACCAACAGTGACAGCATCTACGTTCACCAACAGTCACACCATTCACACTCACCAACAGTGACATCATCTAAACTCACCAACAGTGACAAAAAACATCTATACTTACCAATAGTGATATATTATAAACTCACCAACAGTGACATCTTCTACACTCACAAACAGTGACATCATCTACACTCACCAACAGTCACATCATTTACACTAACCAACAGTGACATGTTCTACACTCACCAACAGTGACAACATCATCTACACTCACCAACAGTGACAGCATCATCAACACTCACCAACAGTGACAGCATCTACATTCACCAACAGTGACATCATCCACACTCAATAACAGTTACATCATCTACAGTCACCAACAGTGAAATCATCTAGACCCACCAACAGTGACATCATCTACACTCACCAACAGTGACATCATCTACACTCACCAACAGTGTCATCATCTACATTCAACAACAGTGTCAAAAACATCTATACTCACCAACAGTGAAATCGTCTACACTCACCAACAATGACATCATCTACACTCACCAACAGTGACATGATCTACACTCACCAATAGTGACACCATCTACATTCACCAACTGTGACATGAACATCTAGACTCACCAACAGTGAAATCATCTACACTCACCAAAAGTGACATCATATACAATAACCTTCAGTGACATCATCTAGACTCACCAACAGTGAAATCATCTAAGCTCACCAATAGTGACATCATCTACACTCACCGACAGTTACATCATCTACACTCACCAACAGTGTCATCATCTACATTCAACAACAGTGACAAAAAACTTCTATACTTACCAATAGTGATATATTATAAACTCACCAAGAGTGACATCTTTTACACTCACCAACAGTGACATCATCTACATTCACCAACAGTGACAAAAAACATCTATACTTATCAATAGTGATATATTATAAACTCACCAACAGTGACATCTTCTACACTCACCAACAGTGACATAATCTACACTCACCAACACTGTCATCAACCACACTCACAAACAGTGACATCATCTACACTCACCAACAGTGACATCATCAACACTCACCAACACTGACAACATCATCTGCACTCACCAACAATGACATCATCTACACTCACAAACAGTTACATCATCTACACTCAACAACCGTGACATCATCTACACTCACCAACACTGAAAACATCATCTACACCCACCAACAGTGACATCATCTACACTCACCAACCGTGGCATCATCCACACTCAATAACAGTGACATCACCTACAGTCACCAACAGTGAAATCACCTACACTCACCAACAGTGACATCATCTACACTCACCAACAGTGACATCATCTACACTCACCAACAGTGTCATCATCTACATTCAAGAACAGTGACAAAAACATCTATACTCACCAACAGTGAAATCATCTACACTCACCAACAGTGACATCATCTACACTAACCAACCATGATATCATCTACACTCACCAACAGTGACATTATTTTGCACTCACCAAAAGTGACAACATCATCTACACTAACCAACAATGACAACATCATCGACACTCACCAACAGAGACATCAACTATACTCACCAACACTGAGAACAACATCTACACTCACCAACACTGACTTCATCTACACTCACCAACACTGACAACATAATCTACAACACCAACAGTGACATCATCTACACTCACCAACCCTGACATCAACCACACTCACCAACAGTGACATCATCTACACTCACCAACAGTGACATCATCTACACTCACCAACACTGACAATATCATCTGCACTCACAAACAATGACATCCTCTTCACTCAACAAAAGTGAATTCATCTACACTCACCAACCGTGACATCATCTACACTCACCAACACTGACAACATCATCTACACCCACCAAGAGTGACAACATCATCTACACTCACCAAAAGTGACAACATCATCTACACTCACCAACCGTGACATCATCTACACTCACCAACAGTGACATCATCTAAACTCACCAACAGTGACATCATGTACATTCACCAACTGTGACTTAAACATCTAGACTCACCAACAGTGAAATCATCTACGCTCACCAATAGTGACATCATCTACACTCACCGACAGTGACATCATCTACACTCACCAACAGTGTCATCATCTACATTCAACAACAGTGACAAAAAACATCTATACTTACCAATAGTGATATATTTTAAACTCACCAACAGTGACATCTTTTACACTCACCAACAGTGACATCATCTACACTCACCAACAGTGACATCATCTACACTCACCAACAGTGACATCATCTACACTCACCAACAGTGACATCATCTACACTCACCAACAGTGTCATCATCTACATTCAACAACAGTGACAAAAACATCTATACTCACAAACAGTGAAATCATCTACACTCACCAACAGTGACATCATCTACACTCACCAATAGTGACATCATCTACATTCACCAACTGTGACAAGAACATCTAGACTCACCAACAGTGAAATCATCTACACTCACAGTGATATCAACTACACTCACCAACAGTTACAGCATCTACATTCACCAACAGTGACATCATCTACACTCACCAACAGTGACATAATTTACACTCACCAACAGTGACATCTTCTACACTCACCAACAGTGACAACATCATCTACACTCACCAATAGTGACATCATCTTCACTCAGCAACCGTGACATTATCTACACTCACCAACTGTGACATCATCTACACTCACCAAAATTGACAACATCATCTACACTCACCAACAGTGACATCATCTACACTCACCAACCATTACGTCATCTACACTCACCAACAGTGACAACATCTACACTCACCAACACTGTCATCAACCACACTCACCAAAAGTGACATCATCTACACTCACCAACAGTGACTTCATCTACACTCACCAACCGTGACATCATCTACACTCACCAACACTGACAACATCATCTACACCGACCAAGAGTGACATCATCTACACTCACCATCACAGACATCATCCACACTCACCAAAAGTGACAACATCATCTACACTCACCAACCGTGACATCATCTACACTCACCAACCGTGACATCATCTAAACTCACCAACAGTGACATCATCTACATTCACCAACTGTGGCTTAAACATCTACACTCACCAACAGTCAAATCATCTACGCTCACCTATAGTGACATCATCTACACTCACCTACAGTGAAATCATCTACACTCACCAACAGTGAAATCATCTACAATCACCAATAGTGACATCATCTACGCTCAACTTCAGTGACATCATTACACTCACTAACAGTGACAGCATCTACATGCACCAACTGTGACATCATCCACACTCACCAACAGTGACATCATCTAAACTCACCAACAGTGACAGCATCTACACTCACCAACAGTGACAGCATCTACATTCACCAACAGTGACATCACCCACACTCACCAATAGTGACATCATCTATACTCACCAACAGTGAAATCATCTACACTCACCAATAGTAACATCATCGTCACTCACCAACAGTGACAGCATCTACGTTCACCAACAGTCACACCATTCACACTCACCAACAGTGACATCATCTAAACTCACCAACAGTGACAAAAAACATCTATACTTACCAATAGTGATATATTATAAACTCACCAACAGTGACATCTTCTACACTCACAAACAGTGACATCATCTACACTCACCAACAGTCACATCATTTACACCAACCAACAGTGACATGTTCTACACTCACCAACAGTGACAACATCATCTACACTCACCAACAGTGACAGCATCATCAACACTCACCAACAGTGACAGCATCTACATTCACCAACAGTGACATCATCCACACTCAATAACAGTTACATCATCTACAGTCACCAACAGTGAAATCATCTAGACTCACCAACAGTGACATCATCTACACTCACCAACAGTGACATCATCTACACTCACCAACAGTGTCATCATCTACATTCAACAACAGTGACAAAAACATCTATACTCACCAACAGTGAAATCATCTTCACTCACCAACAATGACATCATCTACACTCACCAACAGTGACATGATCTACACTCACCAATAGTGACACCATCTACATTCACCAACTGTGACATGAAAATCTAGACTCACCAACAGTGAAATCATCTACACTCACCAAAAGTGACATCATATACAATAACCTTCAGTGACATCATCTACACTCACCAACAGTGAAATCATCTACACTTTCCAACAATGATATCAACTACACTCACCAAAAGTGACATCATCTACACTAACCTTCAGTGACATCTTCTACACTCACCAACAGTGACAACATCATCTACACTCACCAACAGTTACAGCATCTACATTCACCAACAGTGACATCATCTACACTCACCAAAAGTGACATAATTTACACTCACCAACAGTGACATCTTCTACACTCACCAACAGTGACAACATCATCTACACTCACCAACCGTGACATCATCTACGCTCACCAACAGTGACATCATCTAAACTCACCAACAGTGACATCATGTACATTCACCAACTGTGACTTAAACATCTAGACTCACCAACAGTGAAATCATCTACGCTCACCAATAGTGACATCATCTACACTCACCGACAGTGACATCATCTACACTCACCAACAGTGTCATCATCTACATTCAACAACAGTGACAAAAAACATCTATACTTACCAATAGTGATATATTATAAACTCACCAAGAGTGACATCTTTTACACTCACCAACAGTGACATCATCTATACTCACCAACAGTCACATCATTTACACTCACCAACAGTGACATGTTCTACACTCACCAACAGTGACAGCATCCACATTCACCAACAGTGACATCAACCACACTCAATAACAGTGACATCATCTACAGCCACCAACAGTGAAATCATCTACACTCACCAACAGTGACATCATCTACACTCACCAACAGTGACATCATCTACACTCACCAACAGTGTCATCATCTACATTCAACAACAGTGACAAAAACATCTATACTCACAAACAGTGAAATCATCTACACTCACCAACAGTGACATCATCTACACTCACCAATAGTGACATCATCTACATTCACCAACTGTGACCAGAACATCTAGACTCACCAACAGTGAAATCATCTACACTCACAGTGATATCAACTACACTCACCAACAGTTACAGCATCTACATTCACCAACAGTGACATCATCTACACTTACCAACAGTGACATAATTTACACTCACCAACAGTGACATCTTCTACACTCACCAACAGTGACAACATCATCTACACTCACCAACAGTGACATCATCTTCACTCAGCAACCGTGACATTATCTACACTCACCAACTGTGACATCATCTACACTCACCAAAATAACAACATCATCTACACTCACCAACAGTGACATCATCTACACTCACAAACCGTTACGTCATCTACACTCACCAACAGTGACAACATCTAAACTCACCAACAGTGACATCATCTACATTCACCAACTGTGGCTTAAACATCTACACTCACCAACAGTCAAATCATCTACGCTCACCAATAGTGACATCATCTACACTCACCTACAGTGACATCATCTACACTCACCAACAGTGAAATCATCTACAATCACCAATAGTGACATCATCTACGCTCACCTACAGTGACATCATTACACTCACTAACAGTGACAGCATCTACATGAACCAACAGTGACATCATCCACACTCACCAACAGTGACATCATCTAAACTCACCAACAGTGACAGCATCTATACTCACCAACAGTGACAGCATCTACATTCACCAACAGTGAAATCATCTACACACACCAATAGTGACATAATCTATGCTCACCAACAGTGAAAGCATCTACACTCACCAATAGTGACATCATCGTCACTCACCAACAGTGACAGCATCTACGTTCACCAACAGTCACACCATTCACACCCACCAACAGTGACAGCATCATCAACACTCACCAACAGTGACAGCATCTACATTCACCAACAGTGACATCATCCACACTCAATAACAGTTACATAATCTACAGTCACCAACAGTGAAATCATCTAGACTCACCAACAGTGACATCATCTACACTCACCAACAGTGACATCATCTACACTCACCAACAGTGTCATCATGTACATTCACCAACTGTGACTTAAACATCTAGACTCACCAACAGTGAAATCATCTAAGCTCACCAATAGTGACATCATCTACACTCACCGACAGTTACATCATCTACACTCACCAACAGTGTCATCATCTACATTCAACAACAGTGACAAAAAACATCTATACTTACCAATAGTGATATATTATAAACTCACCAAGAGTTACATCTTTTACACTCACCAACAGTGACATCTTCTACACTCACCAACAGTGACATCATCTACATTCACCAACAGTGACAAAAAACATCTATACTTATCAATAGTGATATATTATAAACTCACCAACAGTGACATCTTCTACACTCACCAACAGTGACATAATCTACACTCACCAACACTGTCATCAACCACACTCACAAACAGTGACATCATCTACACTCACCAACAGTGACATCATCAACACTCACCAACACTGACAACATCATCTGCACTCACCAACAATGACATCATCTACACTCACAAACAGTTACATCATCTACACTCAACAACCGTGACATCATCTACACTCACCAACACTGAAAACATCATCTACACCCACCAACAGTGACATCATCTACACTCACCAACCGTGGCATCATCCACACTCAATAACAGTGACATCACCTACAGTCACCAACAGTGAAATCACCTACACTAACCAACAGTGACATCATCTACACTCACCAACAGTGACATCATCTACACTCACCAACAGTGTCATCATCTACATTCAAGAACAGTGACAAAAACATCTATACTCACCAACAGTGAAATCATCTACACTCACCAACAGTGACATCATCTACACTCACCAACAGTGACATGATCTACACTCACCAATAGTGACACCATCTACATTCACCAACTGTGACATGAACATCTAGACTCACCAACAGTGAAATCATCTACACTCACCAAAAGTGACATCATCTACACTAACCTTCAGTGACATCATCTACACTCACCAACAGTGAAATCATCCACACTCACCAACAATGATATCAACTACACTCACCAACAGTTACAGCATCTACATTCACCAACAGTGACATCATCTACACTCACCAACAGTGACATAATTTACACTCACCAACAGTGACATCTTCTACACTCACCAACAGTGACAACATCATCTACACTCACCAACCGTGACATCATCTACACTCACCAACAGTGACATCATCTAAACTCACCAACAGTGACATCATGTACATTCACCAACTGTGACTTAAACATCTATACTCACCAACAGTGAAATCATCTACGCTCACCAATAGTGACATCATCTACACTCACCGACAGTGAAATCATCTACACTCACCAACAGTGACATCATCTACACTCACCAACAGTGACATCATCTGCACTCACCAACAGTGTCATCATCTACATTCAACAACAGTGACATAAACATCTATACTCACAAACAGTGAAATGATCTACGCTCACCAACAGTGAAATCATCTACACTCACCAATAGTGACATCATCTACATTCACCAACTGTGACAAGAACATCTAGACTCACCAACAGTGAAATCATCTACACTCACAGTGATTTCAACTACACTCACCAACAGTTACAGCATCTACATTCACCAACAGTGACATCATCTACACTCACCAACAGTGACACAATTTACACTCACCAACAGTGACATCTTCTACACTCACCAACAGTGACAACATCATCTACACTCACCAACAGTGACATCATCTTCACTCAGCAACCGTGACATTATCTACACTCACCAACTGTGACATCATCTACACTCACCAAAAGTGACAACATCATCTACACTCACCAACAGTGACATCATCTACATTCACCAACAATGACATCATCTACACTCACTAACAGTGACATAATTTACACTCACCAACATTGACATCTTCTACACTCACCAACAGTGACAACATCATCTACACCGACCAAGAGTGACATCATCTACACTCACCATCACAGACATCATCCACACTCACCAAAAGTGACAACATCATCTACAATCACCAACCGTGACATCATCTACACTCACCAACCGTGACATCATCTAGACTCACCAACAGTGAAATCATCTACGCTCACCAATAGTGACATCATCTACACTCACCGACAGTGACATCATCTACACTCACCAACAGTGTCATCATCTACATTCAACAACAGTGACAAAAAACATCTATACTTACCAATAGTGATATATTATAAACTCACCAACAGTGACATCTATTACACTCACCAACAGTGACATCATCTACACTCACCAACAGTCACATCATTTACACTCACCAACAGTGACATGTTCTACACTCACCAACAGTGACAGCATCTACATTCACCAACAGTGATATCAACCACACTCAATAACAGTGACATCATCTACAGTCACCAACAGTGAAATCATCTACACTCACCAACAGTGACATCATCTACACTCACCAACAGTGACATCATCTACACTCACCAACAGTGTCATCATCTACATTCAACAACAGTGACAAAAACATCTATACTCACAAACAGTGAAATCATCTACACTCACCAACAGTGACATCATCTACACTCACCAATAGTGACATCATCTACATTCACCAACTGTGACAAGAACATCTAGACTCACCAACAGTGAAATCATCTACACTCACAGTGATATCAACTACACTCACCAACAGTTACAGCATCTACATTCACCAACAGTGACATCATCTACACTCACCAACAGTGACATAATTTACACTCACCAACAGTGACATCTTCTACACTCACCAACAGTGACAACATCATCTACACTCACCAACAGTGACATCATCTTCACTCAGCAACCGTGACATTATCTACACTCACCAACTGTGACATCATCTACACTCACCAAAATTGACAACATCATCTACACTCACCAACAGTGACATCATCTACACTCACCAACCGTTATGTCATCTACACTCACCAACAGTGACAACATCTACACTCACCAACACTGTCATCAACCACACTCACCAAAAGTGACATCATCTACACTCACCAACAGTGACTTCATCTACACTCACGAACCGTGACATCATCTACACTCACCAACACTGACAACATCATCTACACCGACCAAGAGTGACATCATCTACACTCACCATCACAGACATCATCCACACTCACCAAAGGTGACAACATCATCTACACTCACCAACCGTGACATCATCTACACTCACCAACCGTGACATCATCTAAACTCACCAACAGTGACATCATCTACATTCACCAACTGGGGCTTAAACATCTACATTCACCAACAGTCAAATCATCTACGCTCACCTATAGTGACATCATCTACACTCACCTACAGTGACATCATCTACACTCACCAACAGTGAAATCATCTACAATCACCAATAGTGACATCATCTACGCTCACCTTCAGTGACATCATTACACTCACTAACAGTGACAGCATCTACATGCACCAACAGTGACATCATCCACACTCACCAACAGTGACATCATCTAAACTCACCAACAGTGACAGCATCTACACTCACCAACAGTGACAGCATCTACATTCACCAACAGTGACATCATCCACACTCACCAATAGTGACATCATCTATACTCCCCAACAGTGAAATCATCTACACACACCAATAGTGACATAATCTATGCTCACCAACAGTGAAATCATCTACACTCACCAATAGTAACATCATCGTCACTCACCAACAGTGACAGCATCTACGTTCACCAACAGTCACACCATTCACACTCACCAACAGTGACATCATCTAAACTCACCAACAGTTACAAAAAACATCTATACTTACCAATAGTGATATATTATAAACTCACCAACAGTGACATCTTCTACACTCACAAACAGTGACATCATCTACACTCACCAACAGTCACATCATTTACACTAACCAACAGTGACATGTTCTACACTCACCAACAGTGACAACATCATCTACACTCACCAACAGTGACAGCATCATCAACACTCACCAACAGTGACAGCATCTACATTCACCAACAATGACATCATCCACACTCAATAACAGTTACATCATCTACAGTCACCAACAGTGAAATCATCTAGACCCACCAACAGTGACATCATCTACACTCACCAACAGTGACATCATCTACACTCACCAACAGTGTTATCATCTACATTCAACAACAGTGACAAAAACATCTATACTCACCAACAGTGAAATCATCTACACTCACCAACAATGACATCATCTACACTCACCAACAGTGACATGATCTACATTCACCAATAGTGACACCATCTACATTCACCAACTGTGACATGAACATCTAGACTCACCAACAGTGAAATCATCTACACTCACCAAAAGTGACATCATATACAATAACCTTCAGTGACATCATCTACACTCACCAACAGTGAAATCATCTACACTTTCCAACAATGATATCAACTACACTCACCAAAAGTGACATCATCTACACTAACCTTCAGTGACATCTTCTACACTCACCAACAGTGACAACATCATCTACACTCACCAACAGTTACAGCATCTACATTCACCAACAGTGACATCATCTACACTCACCAAAAGTGACATAATTTACACTCACCAACAGTGACATCTTCTACACTCACCAACAGTGACAACATCATCTACACTCACCAACCGTGACATCATCTACACTCACCAACAGTGACATCATCTAAACTCACCAACAGTGACATCATGTACATTCAACAACTGTGACTTAAACATCTAGACTCACCAACAGTGAAATCATCTAAGCTCACCAATAGTGACATCATCTACACTCACCGACAGTTACATCATCTACACTCACCAACAGTGTCATCATCTACATTCAACAACAGTGACAAAAAACATCTATACTTACCAATAGTGATATATTATAAACTCACCAAGAGTGACATCTTTTACACTCACCAACAGTGACATCTTCTACACTCACCAACAGTGACATCATCTACATTCACCAACAGTGACAAAAAACATCTATACTTATCAATAGTGATATATTATAAACTCACCAACAGTGACATCTTCTACACTCACCAACAGTGACATAATCTACACTCACCAACACTGTCATCAACCACACTCACAAACAGTGACATCATCTACACTCACCAACAGTGACATCATCAACACTCACCAACACTGACAACATCATCTGCACTCACCAACAATGACATCATCTACACTCACAAACAGTTACATCATCCACACTCAATAACAGTGACATCACCTACAGTCACCAACAGTGAAATCACCTACACTCACCAACAGTGACATCATCTACACTCACCAACAGTGACATCATCTACACTCACCAACAGTGTCATCATCTACATTCAAGAACAGTGACAAAAACATCTATACTCACCAACAGTGAAATCATCTACACTCACCAACAGTGACATCATCTACACTAACCAACCATGATATCATCTACACTCACCAACAGTGACATTATTTTGCACTCACCAAAAGTGACAACATCATCTACACTAACCAACAATGACAACATCATCGACACTCACCAACAGAGACATCAACTATACTCACCAACACTGAGAACAACATCTACACTCACCAACACTGACTTCATCTACACTCACCAACACTGACAACATAATCTACAACACCAACAGTGACATCATCTACACTCACCAACCCTGACATCAACCACACTCACCAACAGTGACATCATCTACACTCACCAACAGTGACATCATCTACACTCACCAACACTGACAATATCATCTGCACTCACAAACAATGACATCCTCTTCACTCAACAAAAGTGAATTCATCTACACTCACCAACCGTGACATCATCTACACTCACCAACACTGACAACATCATCTACACCCACCAAGAGTGACATCATCTGCACTCTCCAACACTGACATCATCTACACTCACCAAAAGTGAAAACATCATCTACACTCACCAACCGTGACATCATCTACACTCACCAACAGTGACATCATCTAAACTCACCAACAGTGACATCATGTACATTCACCAACTGTGACTTAAACATCTAGACTCACCAACAGTGAAATCATCTACGCTCACCAATAGTGACATCATCTACACTCACCGACAGTGACATCATCTACACTCACCAAAATTGACAACATCATCTACACTCACCAACAGTGACATCATCTACACTCACCAACCGTTATGTCATCTACACTCACCAACAGTGACAACATCTACACTCACCAACACTGTCATCAACCACACTCACCAAAAGTGACATCATCTACACTCACCAACAGTGACTTCATCTACACTCACGAACCGTGACATCATCTACACTCACCAACACTGACAACATCATCTACACCGACCAAGAGTGACATCATCTACACTCACCATCACAGACATCATCCACACTCACCAAAGGTGACAACATCATCTACACTCACCAACCGTGACATCATCTACACTCACCAACCGTGACATCATCTAAACTCACCAACAGTTACATCATCTACATTCACCAACTGGGGCTTAAACATCTACATTCACCAACAGTCAAATCATCTACGCTCACCTATAGTGACATCATCTACACTCACCTACAGTGACATCATCTACACTCACCAACAGTGAAATCATCTACAATCACCAATAGTGACATCATCTACGCTCACCTTCAGTGACATCATTACACTCACTAACAGTGACAGCATCTACATGCACCAACAGTGACATCATCCACACTCACAAACAGTGACATCATCTAAACTCACCAACAGTGACAGCATCTACACTCACCAACAGTGACAGCATCTACATTCACCAACAGTGACATCATCCACACTCACCAATAGTGACATCATCTATACTCCCCAACAGTGAAATCATTTACACACACCAATAGTGACATAATCTATGCTCACCAACAGTGAAATCATCTACACTCACCAATAGTAACATCATCGTCACTCACCAACAGTGACAGCATCTACGTTCACCAACAGTCACACCATTCACACTCACCAACAGTGACATCATCTAAACTCACCAACAGTGACAAAAAACATCTATACTTACCAATAGTGATATATTATAAACTCACCAACAGTGACATCTTCTACACTCACAAACAGTGACATCATCTACACTCACCAACAGTCACATCATTTACACTAACCAACAGTGACATGTTCTACACTCACCAACAGTGACATCATCATCTACACTCACCAACAGTGACAGCATCATCAACACTCACCAGCAGTGACAGCATCTACATTCACCAACAATGACATCATCCACACTCAATAACAGTTACATCATCTACAGTCACCAACAGTGAAATCATCTAGACCCACCAACAGTGACATCATCTACACTCACCAACAGTGACATCATCTACACTCACCAACAGTGTTATCATCTACATTCAACAACAGTGACAAAAACATCTATACTCACCAACAGTGAAATCATCTACACTCACCAACAATGACATCATCTACACTCACCAACAGTGACATGATCTACATTCACCAATAGTGACACCATCTACATTCACCAACTGTGACATGAACATCTAGACTCACCAACAGTGAAATCATCTACACTCACCAAAAGTGACATCATATACAATAACCTTCAGTGACATCATCTACACTCACCAACAGTGAAATCATCTACACTTTCCAACAATGATATCAACTACACTCACCAAAAGTGACATCATCTACACTAACCTTCAGTGACATCTTCTACACTCACCAACAGTGACAACATCATCTACACTCACCAACAGTTACAGCATCTACATTCACCAACAGTGACATCATCTACACTCACCAAAAGTGACATAATTTACACTCACCAACAGTGACATCTTCTACACTCACCAACAGTGACAACATCATCTACACTCACCAACCGTGACATCATCTACACTCACCAACAGTGACATCATCTAAACTCACCAACAGTGACATCATGTACATTCACCAACTGTGACTTAAACATCTAGACTCACCAACAGTGAAATCATCTAAGCTCACCAATAGTGACATCTTCTACACTCACCAACAGTGACATCATCTACATTCACCAACAGTGACAAAAAACATCTATACTTATCAATAGTGATATATTATAAACTCACCAACAGTGACATCTTCTACACTCACCAACAGTGACATAATCTAAACTCACCAACACTGTCATCAACCACACTCACAAACAGTGACATCATCTACACTCACCAACAGTGACATCATCAACACTCACCAACACTGACAACATCATCTGCACTCACCAACAATGACATCATCTACACTCACAAACAGTTACATCATCCACACTCAATAACAGTGACATCACCTACAGTCACCAACAGTGAAATCACCTACACTCACCAACAGTGACATCATCTACACTCACCAACAGTGACATCATCTACACTCACCAACAGTGTCATCATCTACATTCAAGAACAGTGACAAAAACATCTATACTCACCAACAGTGAAATCATCTACACTCACCAACAGTGACATCATCTACACTAACCAACCATGATATCATCTACACTCACCAACAGTGACATTATTTTGCACTCACCAAAAGTGACAACATCATCTACACTAACCAACAATGACAACATCATCGACACTCACCAACAGAGACATCAACTATACTCACCAACACTGAGAACAACATCTACACTCACCAACACTGACTTCATCTACACTCACCAACACTGACAACATAATCTACAACACCAACAGTGACATCATCTACACTCACCAACCCTGACATCAACCACACTCACCAACAGTGACATCATCTACACTCACCAACAGTGACATCATCTACACTCACCAACACTGACAATATCATCTGCACTCACAAACAATGACATCCTCTTCACTCAACAAAAGTGAATTCATCTACACTCACCAACCGTGACATCATCTACACTCACCAACACTGACAACATCATCTACACCCACCAAGAGTGACATCATCTGCACTCTCCAAAACTGACATCATCTACACTCACCAAAAGTGACAACATCATCTACACTCACCAACCGTGACATCATCTACACTCACCAACAGTGACATCATGTACATTCACCAACTGTGACTTAAACATCTAGACTCACCAACAGTGAAATCATCTACGCTCACCAATAGTGACATCATCTACACTCACCGACAGTGACATCATCTACACTCACCAACAGTGTCATCATCTACATTCAACAACAGTGACAAAAAACATCTATACTTACCAATAGTGATATATTTTAAACTCACCAACAGTGACATCCTTTACACTCACCAACAGTGACATCATCTACACTCACCAACAGTGACATCATCTACACTCACCAACAGTGACATCATCTACACTCACCAACAGTGACATCATCTACACTCACCAACAGTGACATCATCTACACTCACCAACAGTGTCATCATCTACATTCAACAACAGTGACAAAAACATCTATACTCACAAACAGTGAAATCATCTACACTCACCAACAGTGACATCATCTACACTCACCAATAGTGACATCATCTACATTCACCAACTGTGACAAGAACATCTAGACTCACCAACAGTGAAATCATCTACACTCACAGTGATATCAACTACACTCACCAACAGTTACAGCATCTACATTCACCAACAGTGACATCATCTACACTCACCAACAGTGACATAATTTACACTCACCAACAGTGACATCTTCTACACTCACCAACAGTGACAACATCATCTACACTCACCAACAGTGACATCATCTTCACTCAGCAACCGTGACATTATCTACACTCACCAACTGTGACATCATCTACACTCACCAAAATTGACAACATCATCTACACTCACCAACAGTGACATCATCTACACTCACCAACCATTACGTCATCTACACTCACCAACAGTGACAACATCTACACTCACCAACACTGTCATCAACCACACTCACCAAAAGTGACATCATCTACACTCACCAACAGTGACTTCATCTACACTCACCAACCGTGACATCATCTACACTCACCAACACTGACAACATCATCTACACCGACCAAGAGTGACATCATCTACACTCACCATCACAGACATCATCCACACTCACCAAAAGTGACAACATCATCTACACTCACCAACCGTGACATCATCTACACTCACCAACCGTGACATCATCTAAACTCACCAACAGTGACATCATCTACATTCACCAACTGTGGCTTAAACATCTACACTCACCAACAGTCAAATCATCTACGCTCACCTATAGTGACATCATCTACACTCACCTACAGTGAAATCATCTACACTCACCAACAGTGAAATCATCTACAATCACCAATAGTGACATCATCTACGCTCACCTTCAGTGACATCATTACACTCACTAACAGTGACAGCATCTACATGCACCAACATTGACATCATCCACACTCACCAACAGTGACATCATCAAAACTCACCAACAGTGACAGCATCTACACTCACCAACAGTGACAACATCTACATTCACCAACAGTGACATCATCCACATTCACCAATAGTGACATCATCTATACTCCCCAACAGTGAAATCATCTACACACACCAATAGTGACATAATCTATGCTCACCAACAGTGAAATCATCTACACTCACCAATAGTAACATCATCGTCACTCACCAACAGTGACAGCATCTACGTTCACCAACAGTCACACCATTCACACTCACCAAGAGTGACATCATCTAAACTCACCAACAGTGACAAAAAACATCTATACTTACCAATAGTGATATATTATAAACTCACCAACAGTGACATCTTCTACACTCACCAACAGTGACATCATCTACACTCACCAACAGTGACAACATCATCCACACTCAATAACAGTGACCTCATCTACAGTCACCAACAGTGAAATCATCTACACTCACCAACAGTGACATCATCTACATTCACCAACAGTGACATCATCTACACTCACCAACAGTGACATCATCTACACTCACCAACAGTGACATCATCTACACTCACCAATAGTGACATCATCTACATTCACCAACAGTTACAAGAACATCTAGACTCACCAACAGTGAAATCATCTACACTCACCAACAATGACATCATCTACACTCACCAACAGTGACATGATCTACACTCACCAATAGTGACACCATCTACATTCACCAACTGTTACATGAACATCTAGACTCACCAACAGTGAAATCATCTACACTCACCAAAAGTGACATCATATACAATAACCTTCAGTGACATCATCTACACTCAGCAACAGTGAAATCATCTACACTTTCCAACAATGATATCAACTACACTCACCAAAAGTGACATCATCTACACTAACCTTCAGTGACATCTTCTACACTCACCAACAGTGACAACATCATCTACACTCACCAACAGTTACAGCATCTACATTCACCAACAGTGACATCATCTACACTCACCAAAAGTGAAATAATTTACACTCACCAACAGTGACATCTTCTACACTCACCAACAGTGACAAACTCATCTACACTCACCAACCGTGACATCATCTACGCTCACCAACAGTGACATCATCTAAACTCACCAACAGTGACATCATGTACATTCACCAACTGTGACTTAAACATCTAGACTCACCAACAGTGAAATCATCTACGCTCACCAATAGTGACATCATCTACACTCACCGACAGTGACATCATCTACACTCACCAACAGTGTCATCATCTACATTCAACAACAGTGACAAAAACATCTATACTTACCAATAGTGATATATTATAAACTCACCAAGAGTGACATCTTTTACACTCACCAACAGTGACATCATGTACACTCACCAACAGTCACATCATTTACACTCACCAACAGTGACATGTTCTACACTCACCAACAGTGACAGCATCCACATTCACCAACAGTGACATCAACCACACTCAATAACAGTGACATCATCTACAGCCACCAACAGTGAAATCATCTACACTCACCAACAGTGACATCATCTACACTCACCAACAGTGACATCATCTACACTCACCAACAGTGTCATCATCTACATTCAACAACAGTGACAAAAACATCTATACTCACAAACAGTGAAATCATCTACACTCACCAACAGTGACATCATCTACACTCACCAATAGTGACATCATCTACATTCACCAACTGTGACCAGAACATCTAGACTCACCAACAGTGAAATCATCTACACTCACAGTGATATCAACTACACTCACCAACAGTTACAGCATCTACATTCACCAACAGTGACATCATCTACACTTACGAACAGTGACATAATTTACACTCACCAACAGTGACATCTTCTGCACTCACCAACAGTGACAACATCATCTACACTCACCAACAGTGACATCATCTTCACTCAGCAACAGTGACATTATCTACACTCACCAACTGTGACATCATCTACACTCACCAAAATAACAACATCATCTACACTCACCAACAGTGACATCATCTACACTCACAAACCGTTACGTCATCTACACTCACCAATAGTGACATCATCTACGCTCACCTACAGTGACATCATTACACTCACTAACAGTGACAGCATCTACATGAACCAACAGTGACATCATCTACATTCACCAACTGTGGCTTAAACATCTACACTCACCAACAGTCAAATCATCTACGCTCACCAATAGTGACATCATCTACACTCACCTACAGTGACATCATCTACACTCACCAACAGTGAAATCATCTACAATCACCAATAGTGACATCATCTACGCTCACCTACAGTGACATCATTACACTCACTAACAGTGACAGCATCTACATGAACCAACAGTGACATCATCCACACTCACCAACAGTGACATCATCTAAACTCACCAACAGTGACAGCATCTATACTCACCAACAGTGACAGCATCTACATTCACCAACAGTGAAATCATCTACACACACCAATAGTGACATAATCTATGCTCACCAACAGTGAAAGCATCTACACTCACCAATAGTGACATCATCGTCACTCACCAACAGTGACAGCATCTACGTTCACCAACAGTCACACCATTCACACTCACCAACAGTGACAGCATCATCAACACTCACCAACAGTGACAGCATCTACATTCACCAACAGTGACATCATCCACACTCAATAACAGTTACATCATCTACAGTCACCAACAGTGAAATCATCTAGACTCACCAACACTGACATCATCTACACTCACCAACAGTGACATCATCTACACTCACCAACAGTGTCATCATCTACATTCAACAACAGTGACAAAAACATCTATACTCACCAACAGTGAAATCATCTACACTCACCAACAGTGACATCATCTACACTCACCAACAGTGACATGATCTACACTCACCAATAGTGACACCATCTACATTCACCAACTGTGACATGAACATCTAGACTCACCAACAGTGAAATCATCTACACTCACCAAAAGTGACATCATCTACACTAACCTTCAGTGACATCATCTACACTCACCAACAGTGAAATCATCCACACTCACCAACAATGATATCAACTACACTCACCAACAGTTACAGCATCTACATTCACCAACAGTGACATCATCTACACTCACCAACAGTGACATAATTTACACTCACCAACAGTGACATCTTCTACACTCACCAACAGTGAAAACATCATCTACACTCACCAACCGTGACATCATCTACACTCACCAACAGTGACATCATCTAAACTCACCAACAGTGACATCATGTACATTCACCAACTGTGACTTAAACATCTATACTAACCAACAGTGAAATCATCTACGCTCACCAATAGTGACATCATCTACACTCACCGACAGTGACATCATCTACACTCACCAACAGTGTCATCATCTACATTCAACAACAGTGACATCAACCACACTCAATAACAGTGACATCATCTACAGTCACCAACAGTGAAATCATCTACACTCACCAACAGTGACATCATCTACACTCACCAACAGTGACATCATCTACACTCACCAACAGTGTCATCATCTACATTCAACAACAGTGACATAAACATCTATACTCACAAACAGTGAAATGACCTACGCTCACCAACAGTGACAGCATCTACGTTCACCAACAGTCACACCATTCACACTCACCAACAGTGACAGCATCATCAACACTCACCAACAGTGACAGCATCTACATTCACCAACAGTGACATCATCCACACTCAATAACAGTTACATCATCTACAGTCACCAACAGTGTAATCATCTAGACTCACCAACAGTGACGTCATCTACACTCACCAACAGTCACATCATTTACACTCACCAACAGTGACATGTTCTACACTCACCAACAGTGACAGCATCTACTTTCACCAACAGTGACAACATCTACACTCACCAACACTGTCATCAACCACACTCACCAAAAGTGACATCATCTACACTCACCAACAGTGACTTCATCTACACTCACGAACCGTGACATCATCTACACTCACCAACACTGACAACATCATCTACACCGACCAAGAGTGACATCATCTACACTCACCATCACAGACATCATCCACACTCACCAAAAGTGACAACATCATCTACACTCACCAACCATGACATCATCTACACTCACCAACCGTGACATCATCTAAACTCACCAACAGTGACATCATCTACATTCACCAACTGGGGCTTAAACATCTACATTCACCAACAGTCAAATCATCTACGCTCACCTATAGTGACATCATCTACACTCACCTACAGTGACATCATCTACACTCACCAACAGTGAAATCATCTACAATCACCAATAGTGACATCATCTACGCTCACCTTCAGTGACATCATTACACTCACTAACAGTGACAGCATCTACATGCACCAACAGTGACATCATCCACACTCACCAACAGTGACATCATCTAAACTCACCAACAGTGACAGCATCTACACTCACCAACAGTGACAGCATCTACATTCACCAACAGTGACATCATCCACACTCACCAATAGTGACATCATCTATACTCCCCAACAGTGAAATCATCTACACACACCAATAGTGACATAATCTATGCTCACCAACAGTGAAATCATCTACACTCACCAATAGTAACATCATCGTCACTCACCAACAGTGACAGCATCTACGTTCACCAACAGTCACACCATTCACACTCACCAACAGTGACATCATCTAAACTCACCAACAGTGACAAAAAACATCTATACTTACCAATAGTGATATATTATAAACTCACCAACAGTGACATCTTCTACACTCACAAACAGTGACATCATCTACACTCACCAACAGTCACATCATTTACACTAACCAACAGTGACATGTTCTACACTCACCAACAGTGACAACATCATCTACACTCACCAACAGTGACAGCATCATCAACACTCACCAACAGTGACAGCATCTACATTCACCAACAGTGACATCATCCACACTCAATAACAGTTACATCATCTACAGTCACCAACAGTGAAATCATCTAGACTCACCAACAGTGACATCATCTACACTCACCAACAGTGACATCATCTACACTCACCAACAGTGTCATCATCTACATTCACCAACTGTGACATGAACATCTAGACTCACCAACAGTGAAATCATCTACACTCACCAAAAGTGACATCATATACAATAACCTTCAGTGACATCATCTACACTCACCAACAGTGAAATCATCTACACTTCCCAACAATGATATCAACTACACTCACCAAAAGTGACATCATCTACACTAACCTTCAGTGACATCTTCTACACTCACCAACAGTGACAACATCATCTACACTCACCAACAGTTACAGCATCTACATTCACCAACAGTGACATCATCTACACTCACCAAAAGTGACATAATTTACACTCACCAACAGTGACATCTTCTACACTCACCAACAGTGACAACATCATCTACACTCACCAACCGTGACATCATCTACACTC
The DNA here is from genome assembly GCF_036971445.1 of Narcine bancroftii. Classification (NCBI taxonomy): domain Eukaryota; kingdom Metazoa; phylum Chordata; class Chondrichthyes; order Torpediniformes; family Narcinidae; genus Narcine; species Narcine bancroftii. The sequence continues at coordinate 45,065,240 of NC_091474.1, read as the reverse complement.
ACCAACAGTGACATCATCTAAACTCACCAACAGTGACATCATGTACATTCACCAACTGTGACTTAAACATCTAGACTCACCAACAGTGAAATCATCTACGCTCACCAATAGTGACATCATCTACACTCACCGACAGTGACATCATCTACACTCACCAACAGTGTCATCATCTACATTCAACAACAGTGACAAAAAACATCTATACTTACCAATAGTGATATATTATAAACTCACCAAGAGTGACATCTTTTACACTCACCAACAGTGACATCATCTACACTCACCAACAGTCACATCATTTACACTCACCAACAGTGACATGTTCTACACTCACCAACAGTGACAGCATCCACATTCACCAACAGTGACATCAACCACACTCAATAACAGTGACATCATCTACAGCCACCAACAGTGAAATCATCTACACTCACCAACAGTGACATCATCTACACTCACCAACAGTGACATCATCTACACTCACCAACAGTGTCATCATCTACATTCAACAACAGTGACAAAAACATCTATACTCACAAACAGTGAAATCATCTACACTCACCAACAGTGACATCATCTACACTCACCAATAGCGACATCATCTACATTCACCAACTGTGACCAGAACATCTAGACTCACCAACAGTGAAATCATCTACACTCACAGTGATATCAACTACACTCACCAACAGTTACAGCATCTACATTCACCAACAGTGACATCATCTACACTTACGAACAGTGACATAATTTACACTCACCAACAGTGACATCTTCTACACTCACCAACAGTGACAACATCATCTACACTCACCAACAGTGACATCATCTTCACTCAGCAACAGTGACATTATCTACACTCACCAACTGTGACATCATCTACACTCACAAACCGTTACGTCATCTACACTCACCAACAGTGACAACATCTACACTCACCAACACTGTCATCAACCACACTCACCAAAAGTGACATCATCTACACTCACCAACAGTGACTTCATCTACATTCACCAACTGGGGCTTAAACATCTACATTCACCAACAGTCAAATCATCTACGCTCACCTATAGTGACATCATCTACACTCACCTACAGTGACATCATCTACACTCACCAACAGTGAAATCATCTACAATCACCAATAGTGACATCATCTACGCTCACCTTCAGTGACATCATTACACTCACTAACAGTGACAGCATCTACATGCACCAACAGTGACATCATCCACACTCACCAACAGTGACATCATCTAAACTCACCAACAGTGACAGCATCTACACTCACCAACAGTGACAGCATCTACATTCACCAACAGTGACATCATCCACACTCACCAATAGTGACATCATCTATACTCCCCAACAGTGAAATCATCTACACACACCAATAGTGACATAATCTATGCTCACCAACAGTGAAATCATCTACACTCACCAATAGTAACATCATCGTCACTCACCAACAGTGACATCATCTACACTCACAAACCGTTACGTCATCTACACTCACCAACAGTGACAACATCTACACTCACCAACACTGTCATCAACCACACTCACCAAAAGTGACATCATCTACACTCACCAACAGTGACTTCATCTACACTCACCAACCGTGACATCATCTACACTCACCAACACTGACAACATCTAAACTCACCAACAGTGACATCATCTACATTCACCAACTGTGGCTTAAACATCTACACTCACCAACAGTCAAATCATCTACGCTCACCAATAGTGACATCATCTACACTCACCTACAGTGACATCATCTACACTCACCAACAGTGAAATCATCTACAATCACCAATAGTGACATCATCTATGCTCACCTACAGTGACATCATTACACTCACTAACAGTGACAGCATCTACATGCACCAACAGTGACATCATCCACACTCACCAACAGTGACATCATCTAAACTCACCAACAGTGACAGCATCTATACTCACCAACAGTGACAGCATCTACATTCACCAACAGTGAAATCATCTACACACACCAATAGTGACATAATCTATGCTCACCAACAGTGAAAGCATCTACACTCACCAATAGTGACATCATCGTCACTCACCAACAGTGACAGCATCTACGTTCACCAACAGTCACACCATTCACACTCACCAACAGTGACAGCATCATCAACACTCACCAACAGTGACAGCATCTACATTCACCAACAGTGACATCATCCACACTCAATAACAGTTACATCATCTACAGTCACCAACAGTGAAATCATCTAGACTCACCAACAGTGACATCATCTACACTCACCAACAGTGACATCATCTACACTCACCAACAGTGTCATCATCTACATTCAACAACAGTGACAAAAACATCTATACTCACCAACAGTGAAATCATCTACACTCACCAACAGTGACATCATCTACACTCACCAACAGTGACATGATCTACACTCACCAATAGTGACACCATCTACATTCACCAACTGTGACATGAACATCTAGACTCACCAACAGTGAAATCATCTACACTCACCAAAAGTGACATCATCTACACTAACCTTCAGTGACATCATCTACACTCACCAACAGTGAAATCATCTACACTCACCAACAATGATATCAACTACACTCACCAACAGTTACAGCATCTACATTCACCAACAGTGACATCATCTACACTCACCAACAGTGACATAATTTACACTCACCAACAGTGACATCTTCTACACTCACCAACAGTGACAACATCATCTACACTCACCAACCGTGACATCATCTACACTCACCAACAGTGACATCATCTAAACTCACCAACAGTGACATCATGTACATTCACCAACTGTGACTTAAACATCTATACTCACCAACAGTGAAATCATCTACGCTCACCAATAGTGACATCATCTACACTCACCGACAGTGACATCATCTACACTCACCAACAGTGTCATCATCTACATTCAACAACAGTGACATCAACCACACTCAATAACAGTGACATCATCTACAGTCACCAACAGTGAAATCATCTACACTCACCAACAGTGACATCATCTACACTCACCAACAGTGACATCATCTACACTCACCAACAGTGTCATCATCTACATTCAACAACAGTGACATAAACATCTATACTCACAAACAGTGAAATGATCTACGCTCACCAACAGTGAAATCATCTACACTCACCAATAGTGACATCATCTACATTCACCAACTGTGACAAGAACATCTAGACTCACCAACAGTGAAATCATCTACACTCACAGTGATTTCAACTACACTCACCAACAGTTACAGCATCTACATTCACCAACAGTGACATCATCAACACTCACCAACAGTGACATAATTTACACTCACCAACAGTGACATCTTCTACACTCACCAACAGTGACAATATCATCTACACTCACCAACAGTGACATCATCTTCACTCAGCAACCGTGACATTATCTACACTCACCAACTGTGACATCATCTACACTCACCAAAAGTGACAACATCATCTACACTCACCAACAGTGACATCATCTACATTCACCAACAGTGACATCATCTACACTCACTAACAGTGACATAATTTACACTCACCAACAGTGACATCTTCTACACTCACCAACAGTGACAACATCATCTACACCGACCAAGAGTGACATCATCTACACTCACCATCACAGACATCATCCACACTCACCAAAAGTGACAACATCATCTACACTCACCAACCGTGACATCATCTACACTCACCAACCGTGACATCATCTAAACTCACCAACAGTGACATCATCTACATTCACCAACTGTGGCTTAAACATCTACACTCACCAACAGTCAAATCATCTACGCTCACCTATAGTGACATCATCTACACTCACCTACAGTGACATCATCTACACTCACCAACAGTGAAATCATCTACAATCACCAATAGTGACATCATCTACGCTCACCTTCAGTGACATCATTACACTCACTAACAGTGACATCATCTTCACTCAGCAACCGTGACATTATCTACACTCACCAACTGTGACATCATCTACACTCACCAAAAGTGACAACATCATCTACACTCACCAACAGTGACATCATCTACATTCACCAACACTGTCATCAACCACACTCACCAAAAGTGACATCATCTACACTCACCAACAGTGACTTCATCTACATTCACCAACTGGGGCTTAAACATCTACATTCACCAACAGTCAAATCATCTACGCTCACCTATAGTGACATCATCTACACTCACCTACAGTGACATCATCTACACTCACCAACAGTGAAATCATCTACAATCACCAATAGTGACATCATCTACGCTCACCTTCAGTGACATCATTACACTCACTAACAGTGACAGCATCTACATGCACCAACAGTGACATCATCCACACTCACCAACAGTGACATCATCTAAACTCACCAACAGTGACAGCATCTACACTCACCAACAGTGACAGCATCTACATTCACCAACAGTGACATCATCCACACTCACCAATAGTGACATCATCTATACTCCCCAACAGTGAAATCATCTACACACACCAATAGTGACATAATCTATGCTCACCAACAGTGAAATCATCTACACTCACCAATAGTAACATCATCGTCACTCACCAACAGTGACATCATCTACACTCACAAACCGTTACGTCATCTACACTCACCAACAGTGACAACATCTACACTCACCAACACTGTCATCAACCACACTCACCAAAAGTGACATCATCTACACTCACCAACAGTGACTTCATCTACACTCACCAACCGTGACATCATCTACACTCACCAACACTGACAACATCTAAACTCACCAACAGTGACATCATCTACATTCACCAACTGTGGCTTAAACATCTACACTCACCAACAGTCAAATCATCTACGCTCACCAATAGTGACATCATCTACACTCACCTACAGTGACATCATCTACACTCACCAACAGTGAAATCATCTACAATCACCAATAGTGACATCATCTATGCTCACCTACAGTGACATCATTACACTCACTAACAGTGACAGCATCTACATGCACCAACAGTGACATCATCCACACTCACCAACAGTGACATCATCTAAACTCACCAACAGTGACAGCATCTATACTCACCAACAGTGACAGCATCTACATTCACCAACACTGTCATCAACCACACTCACCAAAAGTGACATCATCTACACTCACCAACAGTGACTTCATCTACACTCACCAACCGTGACATCATCTACACTCACCAACACTGACAACATCTAAACTCACCAACAGTGACATCATCTACATTCACCAACTGTGGCTTAAACATCTACACTCACCAACAGTCAAATCATCTACGCTCACCAATAGTGACATCATCTACACTCACCTACAGTGACATCATCTACACTCACCAACAGTGAAATCATCTACAATCACCAATAGTGACATCATCTATGCTCACCTACAGTGACATCATTACACTCACTAACAGTGACAGCATCTACATGCACCAACAGTGACATCATCCACACTCACCAACAGTGACATCATCTAAACTCACCAACAGTGACAGCATCTATACTCACCAACAGTGACAGCATCTACATTCACCAACAGTGAAATCATCTACACACACCAATAGTGACATAATCTATGCTCACCAACAGTGAAAGCATCTACACTCACCAATAGTGACATCATCGTCACTCACCAACAGTGACAGCATCTACGTTCACCAACAGTCACACCATTCACACTCACCAACAGTGACAGCATCATCAACACTCACCAACAGTGACAGCATCTACATTCACCAACAGTGACATCATCCACACTCAATAACAGTTACATCATCTACAGTCACCAACAGTGAAATCATCTAGACTCACCAACAGTGACATCATCTACACTCACCAACAGTGACATCATCTACACTCACCAACAGTGTCATCATCTACATTCAACAACAGTGACAAAAACATCTATACTCACCAACAGTGAAATCATCTACACTCACCAACAGTGACATCATCTACACTCACCAACAGTGACATGATCTACACTCACCAATAGTGACACCATCTACATTCACCAACTGTGACATGAACATCTAGACTCACCAACAGTGAAATCATCTACACTCACCAACAATGATATCAACTACACTCACCAACAGTTACAGCATCTACATTCACCAACAGTGACATCATCTACACTCACCAACAGTGACATAATTTACACTCACCAACAGTGACATCTTCTACACTCACCAACAGTGACAACATCATCTACACTCACCAACCGTGACATCATCTACACTCACCAACAGTGACATCATCTAAACTCACCAACAGTGACATCATGTACATTCACCAACTGTGACTTAAACATCTATACTCACCAACAGTGAAATCATCTACGCTCACCAATAGTGACATCATCTACACTCACCGACAGTGACATCATCTACACTCACCAACAGTGTCATCATCTACATTCAACAACAGTGACATCAACCACACTCAATAACAGTGACATCATCTACAGTCACCAACAGTGAAATCATCTACACTCACCAACAGTGACATCATCTACACTCACCAACAGTGACATCATCTACACTCACCAACAGTGTCATCATCTACATTCAACAACAGTGACATAAACATCTATACTCACAAACAGTGAAATGATCTACGCTCACCAACAGTGAAATCATCTACACTCACCAATAGTGACATCATCTACATTCACCAACTGTGACAAGAACATCTAGACTCACCAACAGTGAAATCATCTACACTCACAGTGATTTCAACTACACTCACCAACAGTTACAGCATCTACATTCACCAACAGTGACATCATCTACACTCACCAACAGTGACATAATTTACACTCACCAACAGTGACATCTTCTACACTCACCAACAGTGACAATATCATCTACACTCACCAACAGTGACATCATCTTCACTCAGCAACCGTGACATTATCTACACTCACCAACTGTGACATCATCTACACTCACCAAAAGTGACAACATCATCTACACTCACCAACAGTGACATCATCTACATTCACCAACAGTGACATCATCTACACTCACTAACAGTGACATAATTTACACTCACCAACAGTGACATCTTCTACACTCACCAACAGTGACAACATCATCTACACCGACCAAGAGTGACATCATCTACACTCACCATCACAGACATCATCCACACTCACCAAAAGTGACAACATCATCTACACTCACCAACCGTGACATCATCTACACTCACCAACCGTGACATCATCTAAACTCACCAACAGTGACATCACCTACATTCACCAACTGTGGCTTAAACATCTACACTCACCAACAGTCAAATCATCTACGCTCACCTATAGTGACATCATCTACACTCACCTACAGTGACATCATCTACACTCACCAACAGTGAAATCATCTACAATCACCAATAGTGACATCATCTACGCTCACCTTCAGTGACATCATTACACTCACTAACAGTGACAGCATCTACATGCACCAACAGTGACATCATCCACACTCACCAACAGTGACATCATCTAAACTCACCAACAGTGACAGCATCTACACTCACCAACAGGTACAGCATCTACATTCACCAACAGTGACATCATCCACACTCACCAATAGTGACATTATCTATACTCCCCAACAGTGAAATCATCTACACACACCAATAGTGACATAATCTATGCTCACCAACAGTGAAATCATCTACACTCACCAATAGTGACATCATCGTCACTCACCAACAGTGACAGCATCTACGTTCACCAACAGTCACACCATTCACACTCACCAACAGTGACATCATCTAAACTCACCAACAGTGACAAAAAACATCTATACTTACCAATAGTGATATATTATAAACTCACCAACAGTGACATCTTCTACACTCACAAACAGTGACATCATCTACACTCACCAACAGTCACAACATTTACACTAACCAACAGTGACATGTTCTACACTCACCAACAGTGACAACATCATCTACACTCACCAACAGTGACAGCATCATCAACACTCACCAACCGTGACAGCATCTACATTCACCAACAGTGACATCATCCACATTCAATAACAGTTACATCATCTACAGTCACCAACAGTGTCATCATCTACATTCAACAACAGTGACAAAAACATCTATACTCACCAACAGTGAAATCATCTACACTCACCAACAATGATATCAACTACACTCACCAACAGTTACAGCATCTACATTCACCAACAGTGACATCATCTACACTCACCAACAGTGACATAATTTACACTCACCAACAGTGACATCTTCTACACTCACCAACAGTGACAACATCATCTACACTCACCAACCGTGACATCATCTACACTCACCAACAGTGACATCATCTAAACTCACCAACAGTGACATCATGTACATTCACCAACTGTGACTTAAACATCTATACTCACCAACAGTGAAATCATCTACGCTCACCAATAGTGACATCATCTACACTCACCGACAGTGACATCATCTACACTCACCAACAGTGTCATCATCTACATTCAACAACAGTGACATCAACCACACTCAATAACAGTGACATCATCTACAGTCACCAACAGTGAAATCATCTACACTCACCAACAGTGACATCATCTACACTCACCAACAGTGACATCATCTACACTCACCAACAGTGTCATCATCTACATTCAACAACAGTGACATAAACATCTATACTCACAAACAGTGAAATGATCTACGCTCACCAACAGTGAAATCATCTACACTCACCAATAGTGACATCATCTACATTCACCAACTGTGACAAGAACATCTAGACTCACCAACAGTGAAATCATCTACACTCACAGTGATTTCAACTACACTCACCAACAGTTACAGCATCTACATTCACCAACAGTGACATCATCAACACTCACCAACAGTGACATAATTTACACTCACCAACAGTGACATCTTCTACACTCACCAACAGTGACAATATCATCTACACTCACCAACAGTGACATCATCTTCACTCAGCAACCGTGACATTATCTACACTCACCAACTGTGACATCATCTACACTCACCAAAAGTGACAACATCATCTACACTCACCAACAGTGACATCATCTACATTCACCAACAGTGACATCATCTACACTCACTAACAGTGACATAATTTACACTCACCAACAGTGACATCTTCTACACTCACCAACAGTGACAACATCATCTACACCGACCAAGAGTGACATCATCTACACTCACCATCACAGACATCATCCACACTCACCAAAAGTGACAACATCATCTACACTCACCAACCGTGACATCATCTACACTCACCAACCGTGACATCATCTAAACTCACCAACAGTGACATCATCTACATTCACCAACTGTGGCTTAAACATCTACACTCACCAACAGTCAAATCATCTACGCTCACCTATAGTGACATCATCTACACTCACCTACAGTGACATCATCTACACTCACCAACAGTGAAATCATCTACAATCACCAATAGTGACATCATCTACGCTCACCTTCAGTGACATCATTACACTCACTAACAGTGACATCATCTTCACTCAGCAACCGTGACATTATCTACACTCACCAACTGTGACATCATCTACACTCACCAAAAGTGACAACATCATCTACACTCACCAACAGTGACATCATCTACATTCACCAACACTGTCATCAACCACACTCACCAAAAGTGACATCATCTACACTCACCAACAGTGACTTCATCTACATTCACCAACTGGGGCTTAAACATCTACATTCACCAACAGTCAAATCATCTACGCTCACCTATAGTGACATCATCTACACTCACCTACAGTGACATCATCTACACTCACCAACAGTGAAATCATCTACAATCACCAATAGTGACATCATCTACGCTCACCTTCAGTGACATCATTACACTCACTAACAGTGACAGCATCTACATGCACCAACAGTGACATCATCCACACTCACCAACAGTGACATCATCTAAACTCACCAACAGTGACAGCATCTACACTCACCAACAGTGACAGCATCTACATTCACCAACAGTGACATCATCCACACTCACCAATAGTGACATCATCTATACTCCCCAACAGTGAAATCATCTACACACACCAATAGTGACATAATCTATGCTCACCAACAGTGAAATCATCTACACTCACCAATAGTAACATCATCGTCACTCACCAACAGTGACATCATCTACACTCACAAACCGTTACGTCATCTACACTCACCAACAGTGACAACATCTACACTCACCAACACTGTCATCAACCACACTCACCAAAAGTGACATCATCTACACTCACCAACAGTGACTTCATCTACACTCACCAACCGTGACATCATCTACACTCACCAACACTGACAACATCTAAACTCACCAACAGTGACATCATCTACATTCACCAACTGTGGCTTAAACATCTACACTCACCAACAGTCAAATCATCTACGCTCACCAATAGTGACATCATCTACACTCACCTACAGTGACATCATCTACACTCACCAACAGTGAAATCATCTACAATCACCAATAGTGACATCATCTATGCTCACCTACAGTGACATCATTACACTCACTAACAGTGACAGCATCTACATGCACCAACAGTGACATCATCCACACTCACCAACAGTGACATCATCTAAACTCACCAACAGTGACAGCATCTATACTCACCAACAGTGACAGCATCTACATTCACCAACACTGTCATCAACCACACTCACCAAAAGTGACATCATCTACACTCACCAACAGTGACTTCATCTACACTCACCAACCGTGACATCATCTACACTCACCAACACTGACAACATCTAAACTCACCAACAGTGACATCATCTACATTCACCAACTGTGGCTTAAACATCTACACTCACCAACAGTCAAATCATCTACGCTCACCAATAGTGACATCATCTACACTCACCTACAGTGACATCATCTACACTCACCAACAGTGAAATCATCTACAATCACCAATAGTGACATCATCTATGCTCACCTACAGTGACATCATTACACTCACTAACAGTGACAGCATCTACATGCACCAACAGTGACATCATCCACACTCACCAACAGTGACATCATCTAAACTCACCAACAGTGACAGCATCTATACTCACCAACAGTGACAGCATCTACATTCACCAACAGTGAAATCATCTACACACACCAATAGTGACATAATCTATGCTCACCAACAGTGAAAGCATCTACACTCACCAATAGTGACATCATCGTCACTCACCAACAGTGACAGCATCTACGTTCACCAACAGTCACACCATTCACACTCACCAACAGTGACAGCATCATCAACACTCACCAACAGTGACAGCATCTACATTCACCAACAGTGACATCATCCACACTCAATAACAGTTACATCATCTACAGTCACCAACAGTGAAATCATCTAGACTCACCAACAGTGACATCATCTACACTCACCAACAGTGACATCATCTACACTCACCAACAGTGTCATCATCTACATTCAACAACAGTGACAAAAACATCTATACTCACCAACAGTGAAATCATCTACACTCACCAACAGTGACATCATCTACACTCACCAACAGTGACATGATCTACACTCACCAATAGTGACACCATCTACATTCACCAACTGTGACATGAACATCTAGACTCACCAACAGTGAAATCATCTACACTCACCAACAATGATATCAACTACACTCACCAACAGTTACAGCATCTACATTCACCAACAGTGACATCATCTACACTCACCAACAGTGACATAATTTACACTCACCAACAGTGACATCTTCTACACTCACCAACAGTGACAACATCATCTACACTCACCAACCGTGACATCATCTACACTCACCAACAGTGACATCATCTAAACTCACCAACAGTGACATCATGTACATTCACCAACTGTGACTTAAACATCTATACTCACCAACAGTGAAATCATCTACGCTCACCAATAGTGACATCATCTACACTCACCGACAGTGACATCATCTACACTCACCAACAGTGTCATCATCTACATTCAACAACAGTGACATCAACCACACTCAATAACAGTGACATCATCTACAGTCACCAACAGTGAAATCATCTACACTCACCAACAGTGACATCATCTACACTCACCAACAGTGACATCATCTACACTCACCAACAGTGTCATCATCTACATTCAACAACAGTGACATAAACATCTATACTCACAAACAGTGAAATGATCTACGCTCACCAACAGTGAAATCATCTACACTCACCAATAGTGACATCATCTACATTCACCAACTGTGACAAGAACATCTAGACTCACCAACAGTGAAATCATCTACACTCACAGTGATTTCAACTACACTCACCAACAGTTACAGCATCTACATTCACCAACAGTGACATCATCTACACTCACCAACAGTGACATAATTTACACTCACCAACAGTGACATCTTCTACACTCACCAACAGTGACAATATCATCTACACTCACCAACAGTGACATCATCTTCACTCAGCAACCGTGACATTATCTACACTCACCAACTGTGACATCATCTACACTCACCAAAAGTGACAACATCATCTACACTCACCAACAGTGACATCATCTACATTCACCAACAGTGACATCATCTACACTCACTAACAGTGACATAATTTACACTCACCAACAGTGACATCTTCTACACTCACCAACAGTGACAACATCATCTACACCGACCAAGAGTGACATCATCTACACTCACCATCACAGACATCATCCACACTCACCAAAAGTGACAACATCATCTACACTCACCAACCGTGACATCATCTACACTCACCAACCGTGACATCATCTAAACTCACCAACAGTGACATCACCTACATTCACCAACTGTGGCTTAAACATCTACACTCACCAACAGTCAAATCATCTACGCTCACCTATAGTGACATCATCTACACTCACCTACAGTGACATCATCTACACTCACCAACAGTGAAATCATCTACAATCACCAATAGTGACATCATCTACGCTCACCTTCAGTGACATCATTACACTCACTAACAGTGACAGCATCTACATGCACCAACAGTGACATCATCCACACTCACCAACAGTGACATCATCTAAACTCACCAACAGTGACAGCATCTACACTCACCAACAGGTACAGCATCTACATTCACCAACAGTGACATCATCCACACTCACCAATAGTGACATTATCTATACTCCCCAACAGTGAAATCATCTACACACACCAATAGTGACATAATCTATGCTCACCAACAGTGAAATCATCTACACTCACCAATAGTGACATCATCGTCACTCACCAACAGTGACAGCATCTACGTTCACCAACAGTCACACCATTCACACTCACCAACAGTGACATCATCTAAACTCACCAACAGTGACAAAAAACATCTATACTTACCAATAGTGATATATTATAAACTCACCAACAGTGACATCTTCTACACTCACAAACAGTGACATCATCTACACTCACCAACAGTCACAACATTTACACTAACCAACAGTGACATGTTCTACACTCACCAACAGTGACAACATCATCTACACTCACCAACAGTGACAGCATCATCAACACTCACCAACCGTGACAGCATCTACATTCACCAACAGTGACATCATCCACATTCAATAACAGTTACATCATCTACAGTCACCAACAGTGTCATCATCTACATTCAACAACAGTGACAAAAACATCTATACTCACCAACAGTGAAATCATCTACACTCACCAACAATGACATCATCTACACTCAACAACAGTGACATCATCTACACTCACCAATAGTGACACCATCTACATTCACCAACTGTGACATGAACATCTAGACTCACCAACAGTGAAATCATCTACACTCACCAAAAGTGACATCATATACAATAACCTTCAGTGACATCATCTACACTCACCAACAGTGAAATCATCTGCACTCACCAACAATGATGTCAACTACACTCACCAAAAGTGACATCATCTACACTAACCTTCAGTGACATCTTCTACACTCACCAACAGTGACAACATCATCTACACTCACCAACAGTTACAGCATCTACATTCACCAACAGTGACATCATCTACACTCACCAAAAGTGACATAATTTACACTCACCAACAGTGACATCTTCTACACTCACCAACAGTGACAACATCATCTACACTCACCAACCGTGACATCATCTACACTCACCAACAGTGACATCATCTAAACTCACCAACAGTGACATCATGTACATTCACCAACTGTGACTTAAACATCTAGACTAACCAACAGTGAAATCATCTACGCTCACCAATAGTGACATCATCTACACTCACCGACAGTGACATCATCTACACTCACCAACAGTGACATCATCTACACTCACAAACCGTTACGTCATCTACACTCACCAACAGTGACAACATCTACACTCACCAACACTGTCATCAACCACACTCACCAAAAGTGACATCATCTACACTCACCAACAGTGACTTCATCTACACTCACCAACCGTGACATCATCTACACTCACCAACACTGACAACATCTAAACTCACCAACAGTGACATCATCTACATTCACCAACTGTGGCTTAAACATCTACACTCACCAACAGTCAAATCATCTACGCTCACCAATAGTGACATCATCTACACTCACCTACAGTGACATCATCTACACTCACCAACAGTGAAATCATCTACAATCACCAATAGTGACATCATCTATGCTCACCTACAGTGACATCATTACACTCACTAACAGTGACAGCATCTACATGCACCAACAGTGACATCATCCACACTCACCAACAGTGACATCATCTAAACTCACCAACAGTGACAGCATCTATACTCACCAACAGTGACAGCATCTACATTCACCAACAGTGAAATCATCTACACACACCAATAGTGACATAATCTATGCTCACCAACAGTGAAAGCATCTACACTCACCAATAGTGACATCATCGTCACTCACCAACAGTGACAGCATCTACGTTCACCAACAGTCACACCATTCACACTCACCAACAGTGACAGCATCATCAACACTCACCAACAGTGACAGCATCTACATTCACCAACAGTGACATCATCCACACTCAATAACAGTTACATCATCTACAGTCACCAACAGTGAAATCATCTAGACTCACCAACAGTGACATCATCTACACTCACCAACAGTGACATCATCTACACTCACCAACAGTGTCATCATCTACATTCAACAACAGTGACAAAAACATCTATACTCACCAACAGTGAAATCATCTACACTCACCAACAGTGACATCATCTACACTCACCAACAGTGACATGATCTACACTCACCAATAGTGACACCATCTACATTCACCAACTGTGACATGAACATCTAGACTCACCAACAGTGAAATCATCTACACTCACCAAAAGTGACATCATCTACACTAACCTTCAGTGACATCATCTACACTCACCAACAGTGAAATCATCTACACTCACCAACAATGATATCAACTACACTCACCAACAGTTACAGCATCTACATTCACCAACAGTGACATCATCTACACTCACCAACAGTGACATAATTTACACTCACCAACAGTGACATCTTCTACACTCACCAACAGTGACAACATCATCTACACTCACCAACCGTGACATCATCTACACTCACCAACAGTGACATCATCTAAACTCACCAACAGTGACATCATGTACATTCACCAACTGTGACTTAAACATCTATACTCACCAACAGTGAAATCATCTACGCTCACCAATAGTGACATCATCTACACTCACCGACAGTGACATCATCTACACTCACCAACAGTGTCATCATCTACATTCAACAACAGTGACATCAACCACACTCAATAACAGTGACATCATCTACAGTCACCAACAGTGAAATCATCTACACTCACCAACAGTGACATCATCTACACTCACCAACAGTGACATCATCTACACTCACCAACAGTGTCATCATCTACATTCAACAACAGTGACATAAACATCTATACTCACAAACAGTGAAATGATCTACGCTCACCAACAGTGAAATCATCTACACTCACCAATAGTGACATCATCTACATTCACCAACTGTGACAAGAACATCTAGACTCACCAACAGTGAAATCATCTACACTCACAGTGATTTCAACTACACTCACCAACAGTTACAGCATCTACATTCACCAACAGTGACATCATCTACACTCACCAACAGTGACATAATTTACACTCACCAACAGTGACATCTTCTACACTCACCAACAGTGACAATATCATCTACACTCACCAACAGTGACATCATCTTCACTCAGCAACCGTGACATTATCTACACTCACCAACTGTGACATCATCTACACTCACCAAAAGTGACAACATCATCTACACTCACCAACAGTGACATCATCTACATTCACCAACAGTGACATCATCTACACTCACTAACAGTGACATAATTTACACTCACCAACAGTGACATCTTCTACACTCACCAACAGTGACAACATCATCTACACCGACCAAGAGTGACATCATCTACACTCACCATCACAGACATCATCCACACTCACCAAAAGTGACAACATCATCTACACTCACCAACCGTGACATCATCTACACTCACCAACCGTGACATCATCTAAACTCACCAACAGTGACATCATCTACATTCACCAACTGTGGCTTAAACATCTACACTCACCAACAGTCAAATCATCTACGCTCACCTATAGTGACATCATCTACACTCACCTACAGTGACATCATCTACACTCACCAACAGTGAAATCATCTACAATCACCAATAGTGACATCATCTACGCTCACCTTCAGTGACATCATTACACTCACTAACAGTGACATCATCTTCACTCAGCAACCGTGACATTATCTACACTCACCAACTGTGACATCATCTACACTCACCAAAAGTGACAACATCATCTACACTCACCAACAGTGACATCATCTACATTCACCAACACTGTCATCAACCACACTCACCAAAAGTGACATCATCTACACTCACCAACAGTGACTTCATCTACATTCACCAACTGGGGCTTAAACATCTACATTCACCAACAGTCAAATCATCTACGCTCACCTATAGTGACATCATCTACACTCACCTACAGTGACATCATCTACACTCACCAACAGTGAAATCATCTACAATCACCAATAGTGACATCATCTACGCTCACCTTCAGTGACATCATTACACTCACTAACAGTGACAGCATCTACATGCACCAACAGTGACATCATCCACACTCACCAACAGTGACATCATCTAAACTCACCAACAGTGACAGCATCTACACACACCAACAGTGACAGCATCTACATTCACCAACAGTGACATCATCCACACTCACCAATAGTGACATCATCTATACTCCCCAACAGTGAAATCATCTACACACACCAATAGTGACATAATCTATGCTCACCAACAGTGAAATCATCTACACTCACCAATAGTAACATCATCGTCACTCACCAACAGTGACATCATCTACACTCACAAACCGTTACGTCATCTACACTCACCAACAGTGACAACATCTACACTCACCAACACTGTCATCAACCACACTCACCAAAAGTGACATCATCTACACTCACCAACAGTGACTTCATCTACACTCACCAACCGTGACATCATCTACACTCACCAACACTGACAACATCTAAACTCACCAACAGTGACATCATCTACATTCACCAACTGTGGCTTAAACATCTACACTCACCAACAGTCAAATCATCTATGCTCACCAATAGTGACATCATCTACACTCACCTACAGTGACATCATCTACACTCACCAACAGTGAAATCATCTACAATCACCAATAGTGACATCATCTATGCTCACCTACAGTGACATCATTACACTCACTAACAGTGACAGCATCTACATGCACCAACAGTGACATCATCCACACTCACCAACAGTGACATAATCTAAACTCACCAACAGTGACAGCATCTATACTCACCAACAGTGACAGCATCTACATTCACCAACAGTGAAATCATCTACACACACCAATAGTGACATAATCTATGCTCACCAACAGTGAAAGCATCTACACTCACCAATAGTGACATCATCGTCACTCACCAACAGTGACAGCATCTACGTTCACCAACAGTCACACCATTCACACTCACCAACAGTGACAGCATCATCAACACTCACCAACAGTGACAGCATCTACATTCACCAACAGTGACATCATCCACACTCAATAACAGTTACATCATCTACAGTCACCAACAGTGAAATCATCTAGACTCACCAACAGTGACATCATCTACACTCACCAACAGTGACATCATCTACACTCACCAACAGTGTCATCATCTACATTCAACAACAGTGACAAAAACATCTATACTCACCAACAGTGAAATCATCTACACTCACCAACAGTGACATCATCTACACTCACCAACAGTGACATGATCTACACTCACCAATAGTGACACCATCTACATTCACCAACTGTGACATGAACATCTAGACTCACCAACAGTGAAATCATCTACACTCACCAACAATGATATCAACTACACTCACCAACAGTTACAGCATCTACATTCACCAACAGTGACATCATCTACACTCACCAACAGTGACATAATTTACACTCACCAACAGTGACATCTTCTACACTCACCAACAGTGACAACATCATCTACACTCACCAACCGTGACATCATCTACACTCACCAACAGTGACATCATCTAAACTCACCAACAGTGACATCATGTACATTCACCAACTGTGACTTAAACATCTATACTCACCAACAGTGAAATCATCTACGCTCACCAATAGTGACATCATCTACACTCACCGACAGTGACATCATCTACACTCACCAACAGTGTCATCATCTACATTCAACAACAGTGACATCAACCACACTCAATAACAGTGACATCATCTACAGTCACCAACAGTGAAATCATCTACACTCACCAACAGTGACATCATCTACACTCACCAACAGTGACATCATCTACACTCACCAACAGTGTCATCATCTACATTCAACAACAGTGACATAAACATCTATACTCACAAACAGTGAAATGATCTACGCTCACCAACAGTGAAATCATCTACACTCACCAATAGTGACATCATCTACATTCACCAACTGTGACAAGAACATCTAGACTCACCAACAGTGAAATCATCTACACTCACAGTGATTTCAACTACACTCACCAACAGTTACAGCATCTACATTCACCAACAGTGACATCATCTACACTCACCAACAGTGACATAATTTACACTCACCAACAGTGACATCTTCTACACTCACCAACAGTGACAATATCATCTACACTCACCAACAGTGACATCATCTTCACTCAGCAACCGTGACATTATCTACACTCACCAACTGTGACATCATCTACACTCACCAAAAGTGACAACATCATCTACACTCACCAACAGTGACATCATCTACATTCACCAACAGTGACATCATCTACACTCACTAACAGTGACATAATTTACACTCACCAACAGTGACATCTTCTACACTCACCAACAGTGACAACATCATCTACACCGACCAAGAGTGACATCATCTACACTCACCATCACAGACATCATCCACACTCACCAAAAGTGACAACATCATCTACACTCACCAACCGTGACATCATCTACACTCACCAACCGTGACATCATCTAAACTCACCAACAGTGACATCATCTACATTCACCAACTGTGGCTTAAACATCTACACTCACCAACAGTCAAATCATCTACGCTCACCTATAGTGACATCATCTACACTCACCTACAGTGACATCATCTACACTCACCAACAGTGAAATCATCTACAATCACCAATAGTGACATCATCTACGCTCACCTTCAGTGACATCATTACACTCACTAACAGTGACAGCATCTACATGCACCAACAGTGACATCATCCACACTCACCAACAGTGACATCATCTAAACTCACCAACAGTGACAGCATCTACACTCACCAACAGGTACAGCATCTACATTCACCAACAGTGACATCATCCACACTCACCAATAGTGACATTATCTATACTCCCCAACAGTGAAATCATCTACACACACCAATAGTGACATAATCTATGCTCACCAACAGTGAAATCATCTACACTCACCAATAGTGACATCATCGTCACTCACCAACAGTGACAGCATCTACGTTCACCAACAGTCACACCATTCACACTCACCAACAGTGACATCATCTAAACTCACCAACAGTGACAAAAAACATCTATACTTACCAATAGTGATATATTATAAACTCACCAACAGTGACATCTTCTACACTCACAAACAGTGACATCATCTACACTCACCAACAGTCACAACATTTACACTAACCAACAGTGACATGTTCTACACTCACCAACAGTGACAACATCATCTACACTCACCAACAGTGACAGCATCATCAACACTCACCAACCGTGACAGCATCTACATTCACCAACAGTGACATCATCCACATTCAATAACAGTTACATCATCTACAGTCACCAACAGTGTCATCATCTACATTCAACAACAGTGACAAAAACATCTATACTCACCAACAGTGAAATCATCTACACTCACCAACAATGACATCATCTACACTCAACAACAGTGACATCATCTACACTCACCAATAGTGACACCATCTACATTCACCAACTGTGACATGAACATCTAGACTCACCAACAGTGAAATCATCTACACTCACCAAAAGTGACATCATATACAATAACCTTCAGTGACATCATCTACACTCACCAACAGTGAAATCATCTGCACTCACCAACAATGATGTCAACTACACTCACCAAAAGTGACATCATCTACACTAACCTTCAGTGACATCTTCTACACTCACCAACAGTGACAACATCATCTACACTCACCAACAGTTACAGCATCTACATTCACCAACAGTGACATCATCTACACTCACAAAAAGTGACATAATTTACACTCACCAACAGTGACATCTTCTACACTCACCAACAGTGACAACATCATCTACACTCACCAACCGTGACATCATCTACACTCACCAACAGTGACATCATCTAAACTCACCAACAGTGACATCATGTACATTCACCAACTGTGACTTAAACATCTAGACTAACCAACAGTGAAATCATCTACGCTCACCAATAGTGACATCATCTACACTCACCGACAGTGACATCATCTACACTCACCAACAGTGTCATCATCTACATTCAACAACAGTGACAAAAAACATCTATACTTACCAATAGTGATATATTATAAACTCACCAACAGTGACATCTTTTACACTCACCAACAGTTACATCATCTACACTCACCAACAGTCACATCATTTACACTCACCAACAGTGACATGTTCTACACTCACCAACAGTGACAGCATCTACATTCACCAACAGTGACATCAACAACACTCAATAACAGTGACATCATCTACAGCCACCAACAGTGAAATCATCTACACTCACCAACAGTGACATCTTCTACACTCACCAACAGTGACAACATCATCTACACTCACCAACAGTGACATCATCTACACTCACCAACAGTGACATCATCTACACTCACCAACAGTGACATCATCTACACTCACCAATAGTGACATCATCTACATTCACCAACTGTGACCAGAACATCTAGACTCACCAACAGTGAAATCATCTACACTCACAGTGATATCAACTACACTCACCAACAGTTACAGCATCTACATTCACCAACAGTGACATCATCTACACTCACCAACAGTGACATAATTTACACTCACCAACAGTGACATCTTCTACACTCACCAACAGTGACAACATCATCTACACTCACCAACAGTGACATCATCTTCACTCAGCAACCGTGACATTATCTACACTCACCAACTGTGACATCATCTACACTCACCAAAATAACAACATCATCTACACTCACCAACAGTGACATCATCTACACTCACCAACCGTTACGTCATCTACACTCACCAACAGTGACAACATCTACACTCACCAACACTGTCATCAACCACACTCACCAAAAGTGACATCATCTACACTCACCAACAGTGACTTCATCTACACTCACCAACCGTGACATCATCTACACTCACCAACACTGACAACATCATCTACACCCAACAAGAGTGACATCATCTACACTCACCATCACAGACATAATCCACACTCACCAAAAGTGACAACATCATCTACACTCACCAACCGTGACATCATCTACACTCACCAACAGTGACATCATCTAAACTCACCAACAGTGACATCATCTACATTCACCAACTGTGGCTTAAACATCTACACTCACCAACAGTCAAATCATCTACGCTCACCAATAGTGACATCATCTACACTCACCTACAGTGACATCATCTACACTCACCAACAGTGAAATCATCTACAATCACCAATAGTGACATCATCTACGCTCACCAACAGTGACATCATCCACACTCACCAACAGTGACATCATCTAAACTCACCAACAATGACAGCATCTATACTCACCAACAGTGACAGCATCTACATTCACCAACAGTGACATCATCCACACTCACCAATAGTGACATCATCTATACTCACCAACAGTGAAATCATCTACACACACCAATAGTGACATAATCTATGCTCACCAACAGTGAAAGCATCTACACTCACCAATAGTGACATCATCGTCACTCACCAACAGTGACAGCATCTACGTTCACCAACAGTCACACCATTCACACTCACCAACAGTGACATCATCTAAACTCACCAACAGTGACAAAAAACCTCTATACTTACCAATAGTGATATATTATAAACTCACCAACAGTGACATATTCTACACTCACAAACAGTGACATCATCTACACTCACCAACAGTCACATCATTTACACTAACCAACAGTGACATGTTCTACACTCACCGACAGTGACAACATCATCTACACTCACCAACAGTGACAACATCATCAACACTCACCAACAGTGACAGCATCTACATTCACCAACAGTGACATCATCCACACTCAATAACAGTTACATCATCTACAGTCACCAACAGTGAAATCATCTAGACTCACCAACAGTGACATCATCTACACTCACCAACAGTGACATCATCTACACTCACCAACAGTGTCATCATCTACATTCAACAACAGTGACAAAAATATCTATACTCACCAACAGTGAAATCATCTACACTCACCAACAGTGACATCATCTACACTCACCAACAGTGACATGATCTACACTCACCAATAATGACACCATCTACATTCACCAACTGTGACATGAACATCTAGACTCACCAACAGTGAAATCATCTACACTCACCAAAAGTGACATCATCTACACTAACCTTCAGTGACATCATCTACACTCACCAACAGTGAAATCATCTACACTCACCAACAATGATATCAACTACACTCACCAACAGTTACAGCATCTACATTCACCAACAGTGACATCATCTACACTCACCAACAGTGACATAATTTACACTCACCAACATTGACATCTTCTACACTCACCAACAGTGACAACATCATCTACACTCACCAACCGTGACATCATCTACACTCACCAACAGTGACATCATCTAAACTCACCAACAGTGACATCATGTACATTCACCAACTGTGACTTAAACATCTATACTCACCAACAGTGAAATCATCTACGCTCACCAATAGTGACATCATCTACACTCACCAACAGTGACATAATTTACACTCACCAACAGTGACATCTTCTACACTCACCAACAGTGACTTCATCTACACTCACCAACAGTGACTTCATCTACACTCACCAACCGTGACATCATCTACACTCACCAACACTGACAACATCATCTACACCCACCAAGAGTGACATCATCTACACTCACCATCACAGACATCATCTACACTCACCAAAAGTGACAACATCATCTACATTCACCAAACGTGACATCATCTACACTCACCAACAGTGACATCATCTAAACTCACCAACAGTGACATCATCTACATTCACCAACTGTGACTTAAACATCTACACTCACCAACAGTGAAATCATCTACGCTAACCAATAGTGACATCATCTACGCTCACCTACAGTGACATCATTACACTCACTAACAGTGACAGCATCTACATGCACCAACAGAGACATCATCCACACTCACCAACAGTGGCATCATCTATACTCACCAACAGTGAAATGATCTACACTCACCAATAGTGACATCATCTACAGTCACCAACAGTGAAATCATCTACACTCACCAATAGTGACATCATCGTCACTCACCAACAGTGACAGCATCTACGTTCACCAACAGTCACATCATTCACACTCACCAACAGTGACATCATCTAAACTCACCAACAGAGACATCTTCTACACTCACAAACAGTGACATCATCTACACTCACCAACACAGACAACATCATCTACACTCACCAACAGTGACATCATCTACACTCTCAAGCAGTGACATCATCTACATTCACCAACAGTGACATCATCCACACTCACCAACAGTGACATCATCTACTGTCACCAACAGTGAAATCATCTACACTCACCAATAGTGACATCATCTACGCTCACCAACAGTGACATCATCTACACTCACCAACAGTGTCATCATCTACATTCAACAACAGTGACAAAAACATCTATACTCACCAACAGTGAAATCATCTACACACACCAACAGTGAAATCATCTACACTCACCAACAGTGACATGATCTACACTCACCAATAGTGACACCATCTACATTCACAAACTGTGACATGAACATCTAGACTCACCAACAGTGAAATCATCTACACTCACCAAAAGTGACATCATCTACACTAACCTTCAGTGACATCATCTACACTCACCAACAGTGAAATCATCTACACTCACCAACATTGATATCAACTACACTCACCAACAGTTACAGCATCTACATTCACCAACAGTGACATCATCTACACTCACCAACAGTGACATAATTTACACTCACCAACAGTGACATCTTCTACACTCACCAACAGTGACAACATCATCTACACTCACCAACCGTGACATCATCTACACTCACCAACAGTGACATCATCTAAACTCACCAACAGTGACATCATGTACATTCACCAACTGTGACTTAAACATCTAGACTCACCAACAGTGAAATCATCTACGCACACCAACAGTGACATCATCTACACTCACCGACAGTGACATCATCTACACTCACCAACAGTGTCATCATCTACATTCAACAACAGTGACATCAACCACACTCAATAACAGTGACATCATCTACAGTCACCAACAGTGAAATCATCTACACTCACCAACAGTGACATCATCTACACTCACCAACAGTGACATCATCTACACTCACCAACAGTGTCATCATCTACATTCAACAACAGTGACATAAACATCTATACTCACAAACAGTGAAATCATCTACACTCACCAACAGTGACATCATCTACACTCACCAATAGTGACATCATCTACATTCACCAACTGTGACAAGAACATCTAGACTCACCAACAGTGAAATCATCTACACTCACAGTGATATCAACTACACTCACCAACAGTTACAGCATCTACATTCACCAACAGTGACATAATTTACACTCACCAACAGTGACATCTTCTACACGCACCAACAGTGACAACATCATCTACACTCACCAACAGTGACATCATCTTCACTCAGCAATCGTGACATTATCTACACTCACCAAATGTGACATCATCTACGCTCACCTACAGTGACATCATTACACTCACTAACAGTGACAGCATCTACATGCACCAACAGTGAAATCATCTACACTCACCAATAGTGACATCATCTACAGTCACCAACAGTGAAATCATCTACACTCACCAATAGTGACATCATCGTCACTCACCAACAGTGACAGCATCTACGTTCACCAACAGTCACATCATTCACACTCACCAACAGTGACATCATCTAAACTCAACAACAGAGACATCTTCTACACTCACAAACAGTGACATCATCTACACTCACCAACACAGACAACATCATCTACACTCACCAACAGTGACATCATCTACACTCTCAAGCAGTGACATCATCTACATTCAACAACAGTGACAAAAACATCTATACTCACCAACAGTGAAATCATCTATACTCACCAACAGTGACATCATCTACACTAACCAACCATGATATCATCGACACTCACCAACAGTGACACCAATTACACTCACCAAAAGTCACAACATCATCTACACTAACCAACAATGACAACATCATCGACACTCACCAACGGAGACATCAACTATACTCACCAACACTGAGAACAACATCTACACTCACCAACACTGACATCATCTACACTCACCAACACTGAAAACATAATGTACAACACCAACAGTGACATCATCTACACTCACCAACCCTGACATCAACCACACTCACCAACAGTGACATCATCTACACTCACCAACAGTGACATCATCTACACTCACCAACACTGACAATATCATCTGCACTCACCAACAATGACATCCTCTTCACTCACCAAAAGTAACTTCATCTACACTCACAAACCGTGACATGATCTACACTCACCAACACTGACAACATCATCTACACCCACCAAGAGTGACATCATCTACGCTCACCAACACTGACATCATCTGCACTCACAAAAAGTGACAACATCCTCTACACTCACCAACCGTGACATCATCTACACTCACCAACAGTGACATCATCTAAACTCACCAACAGTGACATCATGTACATTTACCAACTGTGACTTAATCATCTAGACTCACCAACAGTGAAATCATCTACGCTCACCAATAGTGACATCATCCACACTCACCTACAGTGACATCATCTACACTCACCAACAGTGTCATCATCTACATTCAACAACAGTGACAAAAAACGTCTATACTTCCCAATACTGATATATTATAAACTCACCAACAGTGACATCATCTACACTCACCAACAGTCACATCATTTACACTCACCAACAGTGACATGTTCTACACTCACCAACAGTGACAGCATCTACATTCACTAACAGTGACATCAACCACACTCAATAACAGTGACATCATCTACAGTCACCAACAGTGAAATCATCTACAGTCACCAACAGTGACATCATCTACACTCACCAACAGTGACATCATCTACACTCACCAACAGTTGCATCATCTACATTCAACAACTGTGACAAAAACATCTATACTCACCAACAGTGAAATCATCTACACTCACCAACAGTGACATCATCTACACTCACCAATAGTGACATCAGCTACATTCACCAACTGTGACAAGAACATCTAGACTCACCAACAGTGAAATCATCTACACTCACCAAAAGTGACATCATCTACACTAACCTACAGTGACATCATCTACACTCACCAACAGTGAAATCATCTACACTCACCAACAGTGATATCAACTACACTCACCAACAGCTACAGCATCTACATTCACCAACAGTGACATCAACTACACTCACCAACAGTGACATAATTTACACTCACCAACAGTGACATCTTCTACACTAACCAACAGTGACAACATCATCTACACTCACCAACAGTGACATCATCTTCACTCAGCAACCGTGACATTATCTACACTCACCAACTGTGACATCATCTACACTCACCAAAAGTGACAACATCATCTACACTCACCAACAGTGACATCATCTACACTCACCAACCGTTAAGTCATCTACACTCACCAACAGTGACAACATCTACACTCACCAACACTGTCATCAACCACACTCACCAACAGTGACATCATCTACACTCACCAACAGTGACTTCATCTACACTCACCAACCGTGACATCTTCTACACTCACCATCACAGACATCATCCACACTCACCAAAAGTGACAACATCATCTACACTCACCAACCGTGACATCATCTACACTCACCAACAGTGACATCATCTAAACTAACCAAAAGTGACAACATCATCTACACTCACCAACAGTGATATCATCTACACTCACCAACCGTTACGTCATCTACACTCACCAACACTGACAACATCATCTACACCCACCAAGAGTGACATCATCTACACTCACCATCACAGACATCATCTACACTCACCAAAAGTGACAACGTCATCTACATTCACCAACAGTGACATCATCTAAACTCACCAACAGTGACATCATCTACATTCACCAACTGTGACTTAAACATCTACACTCACCAACAGTGAAATCATCTACGCTAACCAATAGTGACATCATCTACGCTCACCTACAGTGACATCATTACACTCACTAACAGTGACAGCATCTACATGCACCAACAGAGACATCATCCACACTCACCAACAGTGACATAAACTACACTCACCATCAGTGACAACATAATCAATACTCACCAACTGTGACATCATTTACACTCACCAAAAGTGACAACATCATCTACACTAACCAACAGTGACAACATCATCGACACTCACCAACAGAGACATCATCTATACTCACCAACACTGAGAACATCATCTACACTCACCAACAGTGACATCATCTACACTCACCAACAATGACATCATCTACACTCAACAACAGTGTCATCATCTACATTCAACAACAGTGACATAAACATCTATACTCACAAACAGTGAAATCATCTACACTCACCAACAGTGACATCATCTACACTCACCAATAGTGACATCATCTACATTCACCAACTGTGACAAGAACATCTAGACTCACCAACAGTGAAATCATCTACACTCACAGTGATATCAACTACACTCACCAACAGTTTACAGCATCTACATTCACCAACAGTGACATCATCTACACTCACCAACAGTGACATAATTTACACTCACCAACAGTGACATCTTCTACACTCACCAACAGTGACAACATCATCTACACTCACCAACAGTGACATCATCTTCACTCAGCAATCGTGACATTATCTACACTCACCAAATGTGACATCATCTACGCTCACGTACAGTGACATCATTACACTCACTAACAGTGACAGCATCTACATGCACCAACAGAGACATCATCCACACTCACCAACAGTGGCATCATCTATACTCACCAACAGTGAAATCATCTACACTCACCAATAGTGACATCATCTACAGTCACCAACAGTAAAATCATCTACACTCACCAATAGTGACATCATCGTCACTCACCAACAGTGACAGCATCTACGTTCACCAACAGTCACATCATTCACACTCACCAACAGTGACATCATCTAAACTCACCAACAGAGACATCTTCTACACTCACAAACAGTGACATCATCTACACTCACCAACACAGACAACATCATCTACACTCACCAACAGTGACATCATCTACACTCTCAAGCAGTGACATCATCTACATTCACCAACAGTAACATCATCCACACTCACCAACAGTGACATCATCTACTCTCACCAACAGTGAAATCATCTACACTCACCAATAGTGACATCATCTACGCTCACCAACAGTGACATCATCTACACTCACCAACAGTGTCATCATCTACATTCAACAACAGTGACAAAAACATCTATACTCACCAACAGTGAAATCATCTATACTCACCAACAGTGACATCATCTACACTAACCAACCATGATATCATCGTCACTCACCAACAGTGACACCAATTACACTCACCAAAAGTCACAACATCATCTACACTAACCAACAATGACAACATCATCGACACTCACCAACAGAGACATCAACTATACTCACCAACACTGAGAACAACATCTACACTCACCAACACTGACATCATCTACACTCACCAACACTGAAAACATAATGTACAACACCAACAGTGACATCATCTACACTCACCAACCCTGACATCAACCACACTCACCAACAGTGACATCATCTACACTCACCAACAGTGACATCGTCTACACTCACCAACACTGACAATATCATCTGCACTCACCAACAATGACATCCTCACTCACCAAAAGTTACTTCATCTACACTCACAAACCGTGACATGATCTACACTCACCAACACTGACAACATCATCTACACCCCCCAAGAGTGACATCATCTACGCTCACCAACACTGACATCATCTGCACTCACCAAAAGTGACAACATCCTCTACACTCACCAACCGTGACATCATCTACACTCACCAACAGTGACATCATCTAAACTCACCAACAGTGACATCATGTACATTTACCAACTGTGACTTAATCATCTAGACTCACCAACAGTGAAATCATCTACGCTCACCAATAGTGACATCATCCACACTCACCTACAGTGACATCATCTACACTCACCAACAGTGTCATCATCTACATTCAACAACAGTGACAAAAAACATCTATACTTCCCAATACTGATATATTATAAACTCACCAACAGTGACATCTTTTACACTCACCAACAGTGACATCATCTACACTCACCAACAGTCACATCATTTACACTCACCAACAGTGACATGTTCTACACTCACCAACAGTGACAGCATCTACATTCACTAACAGTGACATCAACCACACTCAATAACAGTGACATCATCTACAGTCACCAACAGTGAAATCATCTACAGTCACCAACAGTGACATCATCTACACTCACCAACAGTGACATCATCTACACTCACCAACAGTGTCATCATCTACATTCAACAACTGTGACAAAAACATCTATACTCACCAACAGTGAAATCATCTACACTCACCAACAGTGACATCATCTACACTCACCAATAGTGACATCATCTACATTCACCAACTGTGACAAGAACATCTAGTCTCACCAACAGTGAAATCATCTACACTCACCAAAAGTGACATCATCTACACTAACCTACAGTGACATCATCTACACTCACCAACAGTGAAATCATCTACACTCACCAACAGTGATATCAACTACACTCACCAACAGCTACAGCATCTACATTCACCAACAGTGACATCAACTACACTCACCAACAGTGACATAATTTACACTCACCAACAGTGACATCTTCTACACTAACCAACAGTGACAACATCATCTACAATCACCAACAGTGACATCATCTTCACTCAGCAACCGTGACATTATCTACACTCACCAACTGTGACATCATCTACACTCACCAAAAGTGACAACATCATCTACACTCACCAACAGTGACATCATCTACACTCACCAACCGTTAAGTCATCTACACTCACCAACAGTGACAACATCTACACTCACCAACACTGTCATCAACCACACTCACCAACAGTGACATCATCTACACTCACCAACAGTGACTTCATCTACACTCACCAACCGTGACATCTTCTACACTCACCATCACAGACATCATCCACACTCACCAAAAGTGACAACATCATCTACACTCACCAACCGTGACATCATCTACACTCACCAACAGTGACATCATCTAAACTCACCAAAAGTGACAACATCATCTACACTCACCAACAGTGACATCATCTACACTCACCAACCGTTACGTCATCTACACTCACCAACACTGACAACATCATCTACACCCACCAAGAGTGACATCATCTACACTCACCATCACAGACATCATCTACACTCACCAAAAGTGACAACATCATCTACATTCACCAACAGTGACATCATCTAAACTCACCAACAGTGACATCATCTACATTCACCAACTGTGACTTAAACATCTACACTCACCAACAGTGAAATCATCTACGCTCACCAATAGTGACATCATCTAAGCTCACC
Source organism: Narcine bancroftii (assembly GCF_036971445.1). NCBI lineage: Eukaryota > Metazoa > Chordata > Chondrichthyes > Torpediniformes > Narcinidae > Narcine > Narcine bancroftii. The sequence continues at coordinate 45,033,277 of NC_091474.1, read as the reverse complement.
TACAGTGACATCATTACACTCACTAACAGTGACAGCATCTACATGCACCAACAGAGACATCATCCACACTCACCAACAGTGACATCAACTACACTCACCATCAGTGACAACATAATCAATACTCACCAACTGTGACATCATTTACACTCACCAAAAGTGACAACATCATCTACTCTAACCAACAGTGACAACATCATCGACACTCACCAACAGAGACATCATCTATACTCACCAACACTGAGAACATCATCTACACTCACCAAGAGTGACATCATCTACACTCACCAACACCGACAACATCATCTGGACGCACCATCAATGACATCATCTACACTCACCAACAGTGGCATCATCTACACTCACGAACAATGACAGCATCTACATTCACCAACAGTGACACCATCATCTACACTCTTCTTCTTTATTTGGCTTGGCTTCGCGGACGAAGATTTATGGAGGGGTTAAAAAGTCCACGTCAGCTGCATGCTCGTTTGTAGCTGACAAGTCCGATGCGGGACAGGCAGACACGGTTGCAGCGGTTGCAGGGGAAAATTGGTTGGTTGGGGTTGCGTCTTGGGTTTTTCCTCCTTTGCCTTTTGTCATTTACACTAACAAACTGTGACATGTTCTACACTAACCAACAGTGACAACATCATCTATACTCACCAACAGTGACATCATCTACACTTACCAAAATTGACAACATCATCAACACTAATCAACCATGATATCATCTACAGTCACCAACAGTGACATCATCTACACTCACCAAAAGTGACATCATCTACGACACCAACAGTGACATCATGTACACTCACCAAAACTGTCATCAACCACACTCACCAACAGTGACATCATCTACACTCACCAACAGTGACTTCATCTACACTCACCAACCGTGACATCATCTACACTCACCAACACTGACAACATCATCTACACCCACCAAGAGTGACATCATCTACACTCACCATCACAGACATCATCTACACTCACCAAAAGTGACAACATCATCTACATTCACCAACCGTGACATCATCTACACTCACCAACAGTGACATCATCTAAACTCACCAACAGTGACATCATCTACATTCACCAACTGTGACTTAAACATCTACACTCACCAACAGTGAAATCATCTACGCTCACCAATAGTGACATCATCTACGCTCACCTACAGTGACATCATTACACTCACTAACAGTGACAGCATCTACATGCACCAACAGAGACATCATCCACACTCACCAACAGTGGCATCATCTATACTCACCAACAGTGAAATCATCTACACTCACCAATAGTGACATCATCTACAGTCACCAACAGTGAAATCATCTACACTCACCAATAGTGACATCATCGTCACTCACCAACAGTGACAGCATCTACGTTCACCAACAGTCACATCATTCACACTCACCAACAGTGACATCATCTAAACTCACCAACAGAGACATCTTCTACACTCACAAACAGTGACATCATCTACACTCACCAACACAGACAACATCATCTACACTCACCAACAGTGACATCATCTACACTCTCAAGCAGTGACATCATCTACATTCACCAACAGTGACATCATCCACACTCACCAACAGTGACATCATCTACTCTCACCAGCAGTGAAATCATCTACACTCACCAATAGTGACATCATCTACACTCACCAACAGTGACATCATCTACACTCACCAACAGTGTCATCATCTACATTCAACAACAGTGACAAAAACATCTATACTCACCAACAGTGAAATCATCTACACACACCAACAGTGACATCATCTACACTCACCAACAGTGACATGATCTACACTCACCAATAGTGACACCATCTACATTCACAAACTGTGACATGAACATCTAGACTCACCAACAGTGAAATCATCTACACTCACCAAAAGTGACATCATCTACACTAACCTTCAGTGACATCATCTACACTCACCAACAGTGAAATCATCTACACTCACCAACATTGATATCAACTACACTCACCAACAGTTACAGCATCTACATTCACCAACAGTGACATCATCTACACTCACCAACCGTGACATCATCTACACTCACCAACAGTGACATCATCTAAACTCACCAACAGTGACATCATGTACATTCACCAACTGTGACTTAAACATCTAGACTCACCAACAGTGAAATCATCTACGCACACCAATAGTGACATCATCTACACTCACCGACAGTGACATCATCTACACTCACCAACAGTGTCATCATCTACATTCAACAACAGTGACATCAACCACACTCAATAACAGTGACATCATCTACAGTCACCAACAGTGAAATCATCTACACTCACCAACAGTGACACCATCTACACTCACCAACAGTGACATCATCTACACTCACCAACAGTGTCATCATCTACATTCAACAACAGTGACATAAACATCTATACTCACAAACAGTGAAATCATCTACACTCACCAACAGTGACATCATCTACACTCACCAATAGTGACATCATCTACATTCACCAAATGTGACAAGAACATCTAGACTCACCAACAGTGAAATCATCTACACTCACAGTGATATCAACTACACTCACCAACAGTTACAGCATCTACATTCACCAACAGTGACATCATCTACACTCACCAACAGTGACATAATTTACACTCACCAACAGTGACATCTTCTACACTCACCAACAGTGACAACATCATCTACACTCACCAACAGTGACATCATCTTCACTCAGCAATCGTGACATTATCTACACTCACCAAATGTGACATCATCTACACTCAACAAAAGTGACAACATCATCTACACTCACCAACAGTGACATCATCTACATTCACCAACAGTGACATCATCTACACTCACTAACAGTGACATAATTTACACTCACCAACAGTGACATCTTCTACACTCACCAACAGTGACAACATCATCTACACTCACCAACAGTGACATCATCTTCACTCAGCAAACGTGACATTATTTACACTCACCAACAGTGACATCATCTACACTCACCAACAGTGTCATCATCTACATTCAACAACAGTGACAAAAACATCTATACTCACCAACAGTGAAATCATCTACACACACCAACAGTGACATCATCTACACTCACCAACAGTGACATGATCTACACTCACCAATAGTGACACCATCTACATTCACAAACTGTGACATGAACATCTAGACTCACCAACAGTGAAATCATCTACACTCACCAAAAGTGACATCATCTACACTAACCTTCAGTGACATCATCTACACTCACCAACAGTGAAATCATCTACACTCACCAACATTGATATCAACTACACTCACCAACAGTTACAGCATCTACATTCACCAACAGTGACATCATCTACACTCACCAACCGTGACATCATCTACACTCACCAACAGTGACATCATCTAAACTCACCAACAGTGACATCATGTACATTCACCAACTGTGACTTAAACATCTAGACTCACCAACAGTGAAATCATCTACGCACACCAATAGTGACATCATCTACACTCACCGACAGTGACATCATCTACACTCACCAACAGTGTCATCATCTACATTCAACAACAGTGACATCAACCACACTCAATAACAGTGACATCATCTACAGTCACCAACAGTGAAATCATCTACACTCACCAACAGTGACACCATCTACACTCACCAACAGTGACATCATCTACACTCACCAACAGTGTCATCATCTACATTCAACAACAGTGACATAAACATCTATACTCACAAACAGTGAAATCATCTACACTCACCAACAGTGACATCATCTACACTCACCAATAGTGACATCATCTACATTCACCAAATGTGACAAGAACATCTAGACTCACCAACAGTGAAATCATCTACACTCACAGTGATATCAACTACACTCACCAACAGTTACAGCATCTACATTCACCAACAGTGACATCATCTACACTCACCAACAGTGACATAATTTACACTCACCAACAGTGACATCTTCTACACTCACCAACAGTGACAACATCATCTACACTCACCAACAGTGACATCATCTTCACTCAGCAATCGTGACATTATCTACACTCACCAAATGTGACATCATCTACACTCAACAAAAGTGACAACATCATCTACACTCACCAACAGTGACATCATCTACATTCACCAACAGTGACATCATCTACACTCACTAACAGTGACATAATTTACACTCACCAACAGTGACATCTTCTACACTCACCAACAGTGACAACATCATCTACACTCACCAACAGTGACATCATCTTCACTCAGCAAACGTGACATTATTTACACTCACCAACTGTGACATCATCTACACTCACCAAAAGTGACAACATCATCTACACTCACCAACAGTGACATCATCTACACTCACCAACCGTTACGTCATCTACACTCACCAACAGTGACAACATGTACACTCACCAACAGTGACATCAACTACACTCACCATCAGTGACAACATAATCAATACTCACCAACTGTGACATCATTTACACTCACCAAAAGTGACAACATCATCTACACCAACCAACAGTGACAACATCATCGACACTCACCAACAGAGACATCATCTATACTCACCAACACTGACAACATCATCTACACTCACCAAGAGTGACATCATCTACACTCACCAACACTGACAACATCATCTGGACGCACCAACAATGACATCATCTACACTCACCAACAGTGGCATCATCTACACTCACGAACAATGACAGCATCTACATTCACCAACAGTGACACCATCATCTACACTCTTCTTCTTTATTTGGCTTGGCTTCGCGGACAAAGATTTATGGAGGGGTTAAAAAGTCCACGTCAGCTGCATGCTCGTTTGTAGCTGACAAGTCCGATGCGGGACAGGCAGACACGGTTGCAGCGGTTGCAGGGGAAAATTGGTTGGTTGGGGTTGCGTCTTGGGTTTTTCCTCCTTTGCCTTTTGTCATTTACACTAACAAACTGTGACATGTTCTACACTCACCAACAGTGACAACATCATCTATACTCACCAACAGTGACATCATCTACACTTACCAAAATTGACAACATCATCAACACTAATCTACCATGATATCATCTACAGTCACCAACAGTGACATCATCTACACTCACCAAAAGTGACATCATCTACGACACCAACAGTGACATCATGTACACTCACCAAATCTGTCATCAACCACACTCACCAACAGTGACATCATCTACACTCACCAACAGTGACTTCATCTACACTCACCAACCGTGACATCATCTACACTCAGCAACACTAACAACATCATCTACACCCACCAAGAGTGACATCATCTACACTCACCATCACAGACATCATCTACACTCACCAAAAGTGACAACATCATCTACATTCACCAACTGTGACATCATCTACACTCACCAACAGTGACATCATCTAAACTCACCAACAGTGACATCATCTACATTCTCCAACTCTGACTTAAACATCTACACTCACCAACAGTGAAATCATTTACGCTCACCAATAGTGACATCATCTACGCTCACCTACAGTGACATCATTACACTCACTAACAGTGACAGCATCTACATGCACCAACAGAGACATCATCCACACTCACCAACAGTGGCATCATCTATACTCACCAACAGTGAAATCATCTACACTCACCAATAGTGACATCATCTACAGTCACCAACAGTGAAATCATCTACACTCACCAATAGTGACATCATCGTCACTCACCAACAGTGACAGCATCTACGTTCACCAACAGTCACATCATTCACACTCACCAACAGTGACATCATCTAAACTCACCAACAGAGACATCTTCTACACTCACAAACAGTGACATCATCTACACTCACCAACACAGACAACATCATCTACACTCACCAACAGTGACATCATCTACACTCTCAAGCAGTGACATCATCTACATTCACCAACAGTGACATCATCCACACTCACCAACAGTGACATCATCTACTCTCACCAACAGTGAAATCATCTACACTCACCAATAGTGACATCATCTACGCTCACCAACAGTGACATCATCTACACTCACCAACAGTGTCATCATCTACATTCAACAACAGTGACAAAAACATCTATACTCACCAACAGTGAAATCATCTATACTCACCAACAGTGACATCATCTACACTAACCAACCATGATATCATCGACACTCACCAACAGTGACACCAATTACACTCACCAAAAGTCACAACATCATCTACACTAACCAACAATGACAACATCATCGACACTCACCAACAGAGACATCAACTATACTCACCAACACTGAGAACAACATCTACACTCACCAACACTGACATCATCTACACTCACCAACACTGAAAACATAATGTACAACACCAACAGTGACATCATCTACACTCACCAACCCTGACATCAACCACACTCACCAACAGTGACATCATCTACACTCACCAACAGTGACATCATCTACACTCACCAACACTGACAATATCATCTGCACTCACCAACAATGACATCCTCTTCACTCACCAAAAGTTACTTCATCTACACTCACCAACCGTGACATGATCTACACTCACCAACACTGACAACATCATCTACACCCACCAAGAGTGACATCATCTACGCTCACCAACACTGACATCATCTGCACTCACCAAAAGTGACAACATCCTCTACACTCACCAACCGTGACATCATCTACACTCACCAACAGTGACATCATCTAAACTCACCAACAGTGACATCATGTACATTTACCAACTGTGACTTAATCATCTAGACTCACCAACAGTGAAATCATCTACGCTCACCAATAGTGACATCATCCACACTCACCTACAGTGACATCATCTACACTCACCAACAGTGTCATCATCTACATTCAACAACAGTGACAAAAAATATCTATACTTCCCAATACTGATATATTATAAACTCACCAACAGTGACATCTTTTACACTCACCAACAGTGACATCATCTACACTCACCAACAGTCACATCATTTACACTCACCAACAGTGACATGTTCTACACTCACCAACAGTGACAGCATCTACATTCACTAACAGTGACATCAACCACACTCAATAACAGTGACATCATCTACAGTCACCAACAGTGAAATCATCTACAGTCACCTACAGTGACATCATCTACACTCCCCAACAGTGACATCATCTACACTCACCAACAGTGTCATCATCTACATTCAACAACTGTGACAAAAACATCTATACTCACCAACAGTGAAATCATCTACACTCACCAACAGTGACATCATCTACACTCACCAATAGTGACATCATCTACATTCACCAACTGTGACAAGAACATCTAGACTCACCAACAGTGAAATCATCTACACTCACCAAAAGTGACATCATCTACACTAACCTACAGTGACATCATCTACACTCACCAACAGTGAAATCATCTACACTCACCAACAGTGATATCAACTACACTCACCAACAGCTACAGCATCTACATTCACCAACAGTGACATCAACTACACTCACCAACAGTGACATAATTTACACTCACCAACAGTGACATCTTCTACACTAACCAACAGTGACAACATCATCTACACTCACCAACAGTGACATCATCTTCACTCAGCAACCGTGACATTATCTACACTCACCAACTGTGACATCATCTACACTCACCAAAAGTGACAACATCATCTACACTCACCAACAGTGACATCATCTACACTCACCAACCGTTAAGTCATCTACACTCACCAACAGTGACAACATCTACACTCACCAACACTGTCATCAACCACACTCACCAACAGTGACATCATCTACACTCACCAACAGTGACTTCATCTACACTCACCAACCATGACATCTTCTACACTCACCATCACAGACATCATCCACACTCACCAAAAGTGACAACATCATCTACACTCACCAACAGTGACATCATCTACACTCACCAACAGTGACATCATCTTCATTCACCAACAGTGACAAAAACATTTATACTGACCAACAGTGAAATCATCTACACTCACCAAAAGTGACATCATCTACACTCACCTACAGTGACATAATCTACACTCACCACAGTGAAATCATCTACACTCACCAATAGTGATATCAAATACACTCACCAACAGTGACAACATCTACACTCACCAACAGTGACATCATCTACACTCACCAACAGTGACATAATTTACATTCACCAACAGTGACAGCATCTACATTCACCAACAGTGACATCATCCAAACTCAACCTCAGTGACGTCATCTACACTCACCAACAGTGACATCAACTACACACACCAACACTGACAGCATCATCTACACTCACCAACAGTGACATCATCATCTATACTCACCAACAGTGACAACATGACCTATACTCACCAACAGTGACACTATCATCTACACTCACCTACAGTGACACCACCATCTACGTTCACCAACAGTATTAACACCATCTACACGCACCAACAGTGACATCCACTACACACACCAACAGTGTCAACATCACCTACACTCACAAACAGTTTTAACACTACCTCCACACACCAACAATTGCCCATCTGGTTTCCATTTCTTCCTGTTTATAATTTCAGCTGATGCTTTGAAAAAACGAATTATGTCATGCACACTGATAAATGGTTGTGAATCCTTTCAATTGCGATGTTCCTTTTTTTATAAACTTCGCTTGAAGCACCAAATACTTCGGGATCTCTGTCCCACTATGTCACTGAGGTAATATGCTCCAACCAGGCAAGACGACCTGGTCACAAAAGAGATCTACGTAGGCAGCCTGTTATTAATTATTATTCTAGGATTGTTTTTCCTCAAGGTTCAAGATTCATTTTTTTTCATGTACATATTGCAAAAAATGTCTCAATGTTTGCCTACTGCAAAGACACACAAAGAAATGCCTCTATCCTAACGCAAAGGAAGGTCTCTTCAGGGACATCAACTGTCTGTGGATTTACCTTCTTCAACAGCTGCAGCCTCAAGGTTCCTGCACTCCCACAGACTCCGTGGTTATCCCATGATCCCAGTTCCAGAACCCCAATATGATCAGGAAGCTGTAAGTGCCTGCGGCCCTTGGGAGCCCTGCTTGTCATCGGCAGCCTCACAGATTATGGTCCCGATACTTGGTTCCCTCCAGCCGGTCTCCAGCAGTCCATGAATTGGTGTAAGTTTATCAGTGCCCGAGCCCCTCATTGATCTGCTGCTGCAATCGCCTCCCCGAGGCTTCTCCTTTTTGGTGGGGGGAGCTCTCCACCCATCCTGGAGCTCTGCACCAGTCCTCTGTTCGCCCACACCCGCTCTGGTCTGTACTGACGAGCGTGGGTGATACCATCTTGGACATGGACTCTGTGGTTTCACTCATGTTAAAAAAAACATCTTTTGGCCATTTAAACCGGCAAGGGGCCATCAACGTAACAAGTGGGCACCGACATTTCAGACTAGAGCTCTAAATCAAGGTGTGGGAAAATGTCAGCAGGCATCTGAACAAAAGAGTGGTGGGGGAGGGGTGGCCCCAAAGGCAGGAGGTGATAGGTGGAGAAGGGAGGGTGGGGAGGTAGTAGCGATCAAGGGGTTGAGGGATGGCTGTGTGAATAGAGAAGGAATGGGAGAGGAGATCTGGAAGGGGGAGGGAGAATGGAAGAGAGGAGAGCAGGTTAGCAGAAACTGGAAAAGTCAATGTTAATGCCATCTGGCTGGAGGGTACCCATACAGAAAATCAGGGTTTTGTTCCTCCAATTTGCAAGTGGTTTGGGTGGGACAGTACATAAAGCCATAGACAGACATGTGAGCATGGGAGTGTGACACAGAACTGAAACAGTTTACTACTGGGAGATCTCTGTCACTAGTGTGGATGGAGTGAAGGTACTCAGCAAAGTGATCTGCCAATCTGCACCCAATCTCTCCAATGTAGAGAAAGCTGAGTTTCTCCAGCTTTGTGTTTTTACTTCAACCACAGTGTCTACAGATTTTTGGGTTTTACTTTTAAGTTTTGTGATCTTTTCTTCTGCTCTTCAATAACGGAGAGAGTGAGGTTGAGCAATATTGGATGGGGCGTTGACTGTGTTCCGCAGGAGCAGGTTTGTAGTGAGAGAGTGTAATGTGTGCCTTTGTCTCTGACGTGGTCAGAACTGACGAGGGCCAGACATATACCCAGGGCCAGTCATGTAGCCACACTGGTTGCTGATTGTAGGAATTGTACCACATCTCCTGGTATGACTGGAGCCATGAGACATCTTTCCTTGGGCGACAATTGAAAATATCAAAGGACATCGATTTCAGGTAAGTGGAGGAAAATTTAGGGGAGACCTCAGAGGTACCTTTTTTTTGGACAGAAAGTGATAGGTGCCTGGAATGCTGGGGATAGTGGTGGAAGCTACTTCAATAGGGACATTCAAACAACTCTTAGACTGGCACATGAATAGAAGAAAAATGGAGGGTTATAGGTATGTTAGAGAAGGGTTAGATTGTTGTACCAACCTATGTAACCCAACTCCACAACCATGTGTCCATTGTACCAGCCTCCACCATTATTCCCAGCATTCCAGGCAAACACCAATCTCTATGTAAGAAATGTACCTCTGACATCTCCCCTGAAAGGCCTGTACTGTGCAGTAATGTTCGAGATTTCTTTTCTAACTCACTCAGGTCACACTTTCAGCCCAACCCTTAATGATAATAATGTTGAGTTTATTGTTACATGCAATGTACCAATTCACCAACATTCTTACATGCATTTGAACTTCTAATTAAAATGAAGAATTGTTAGGTCTGCTTTGTTCATGAATGAGTGAGACAAACACCAGGCTGAGTCGAAATCAGGGTTCTTTGTTCTTTATTACCGGATTGTAACACTTGCGACTAACAAAGTTAGTCGGAGAATGCATTCTGCCGTTATCAGCAAAATGGTGATTTTTTATACCCTTGGATACGTGCTTAGAACATCATCATATCATTACTTGTCCAATGACTAAAACTGTTGCTATCCTTTCCCTGCTAGCTTCCTGCCTCTCAATCCATCAATGTCTCTCTTATCTTGTAAGTACAAGGATGCATTCTGTTACTCCTTAGTACTGGGTGACTCCTTCTCCGGTCCCATCTCATGATGTTTTACCTAACAGGAGTACAAGGACACCTCCCCTTCTTGTTACTGCCCTGTACAGGGTAACTCCCTACACATTCCCATCTCATGATGTTTTACCTTACAGCATCTATTCTTGTAACGTACAATGAGATACAGACAAAAGGTTTTTGTCTGTATCCAGGCAAGTAAACCAGTACTGAAGTACAACAAGTAGTGCAATAATACAGCAAATGTGCAGAGTAGAGTGTTACAACATTCAGTTAAATGAGTGAAAGGACCATAATGAGAAGTAGCTTACGAGATCAAGAGATCACCCTTTACTACTGAGAAGTCCATTCAAGATCTGGTCACACTGGGGAAGAAACTGTCCTTGAGTCTGGAGGGGCATGATTCAAGCTCAAGTACCTTCTGCCTGAGGGGAGGGGATAGAAGAGTGTGGTGGGTTGTTTAATATGTCACCTGCTGCCCCCAGGCAGATGGAGTAAATGGAGGGGAGGTTGGTTTGTGTGACCACCTGAGCTAGGTTCACATATTCTACAGTTTCTTGCAGTCTTGGGCAGAGCAGCTCCCATCCCACGCTGGGATGAATCTGGACAGTATACTTTCTATGGCTATCTGTAAAAATTGGTGAGGGACACTGGGGACATGCTGCATTTACTTTGATTTCCGAAGAAATAGAGGTGCACCTTCTTGGCCAGAGAGTCAATGTGGTTGGACCAGGGCAAATTGTTGAATGAAGAGTGGGACAAAGGCTTGGAATAATTCACCCTCTAAAGTTGGAGCCATATTGTGGAATGATCTGATCAGGTTGAGGGTCTTGGAATCTTTGATGTGGAATGTCAATCCTGTTTTCATGGAATAAGTAATCGTTTACAAAGAGAAACCAAAACCAGTCATGGAAAACATTTACGGTTCCATGCATAGAGAAAGTAATTTAGTGTTTCATGGATTGGAATACATTGAAAGCTAAATTGCATATTTATGAAACATATAATGTTTTGTTAGTTTGCTCTCTAATTAAAAAATGATGAAGGGTGCAAAAGTACTAATTGCAATTTTGCTGTGGATTTTTAATGAAGATTATGTGTTGTCAATTGGAACATTATTGATGGGCAATGCGGGAGAGGGAGAAACTGACATTTAGATCATCATCCTCGACAGGCTTTTCATTTACATCCAAAATTAAGAGCATAGGTTTAAGGTGAGAGCAGAAAGATTTAAAAAGGATCCTTCTTCACACAGCGGGTGATGGGTGTGTGGAACAAACTGCCAGAGGATGTGAAGCAATTACAAAGTCTCTCAAAACATTTAGAGGGCGCAGGGATAGAAAAGGCTGAGAGGGATATGCCGAATGCTGGCAAGTGAGACGAGGTTAGTTGGGCCAAGGGGCTATAGAAATCTGTGACTCTATACCCTGAACATAATGATCCCAGGTGACAGAATCGTGAGCAAACAGTGAGAAGCTGGGGGTTATCAGCAGCAGTGATCAGGATGAGGATCTGAGTCACAGTGAAAGAAAGGTTACAGTAAACCACTGTTTCACCGTGATTGGCTGCTGCTGGCTGGACACGCCTCCCGAAACTGATCCTACCCATAGCGCCTTGCATGTTTCCCTTTCTCTCTGCTTCGATCAGACAATGAGGTTGATGGTTGTTCCAGTCTTTAGTTAATAAAAGCCTGATAGCTTCACAACTCCAGCCTTCTGTGATTATTGATGGTGCATCAATTTTATTAACTGAAAAGTATGGAACAGTAGCTGAAACTTGAGAAGCTTGACATCGACCCTTGGTTGCCGGACACCCGAACACGTTCGAACTTTGACTGCTGCTTTAACTAGCGGGTGCGGATGCCGTCACCATGGATGCTAACTGACTGAGACTACTCCTTTCACGTATTGGGCCCCATGCTAGCAGAGTCAGACAGCAACAGTCATCAGGGCTTGAGGATCTGAGACATGGGGAATTAAACAGATTTGGGTTGTATTCTCTGGAGCGTAGGAGAATGAGGGGAGATTTGTTATAGGTATTCAAAAGGTTGAGGGGTGCACACCAGGTATACCCACTGAAATAAAAACATGGGTTAAGAGTGAAATAAATCATTGGGAAAACTTCACTCAGAGAGCGGTGAACATGTAGAAAGAGCTGCCAACTGAAATAGGAATGCCGGGTCGATGTTGACGTTTAAGAAATATTTGAATAGGTACATGGATGGAAGATGTGTGGAGGGCTATGGTCGGTGCAGGTCAATGGGATGAGGCAGAATAATAGACTAGAAAAAGGCCAGAAAGCCTCCTTCTATCCCATAGTAATCTATGATACTATCCATGGCAAGAAATAATCAGTCAAGGTTTTGAGTTGAGACTGTTTTTCACATAAAGTCTTTCTATAAAGCTGGGCTTTGACATGACTGTGCAATTGGCAACCAGAGTGGGCACTCACCATCTCATGCTTCAGAGCATGAACATATCATGGTGTTGGTGTGCCAGAAGACTCCACGGTGCCAGTGGAACAATGGCATGTTGTTGTTGATAAACTGGGGCTCTGCTAAAAGACTGTTATGATCTGCTGAGAAAGGATCTCGAGCACCAGAGATCGCAGTGGTGCAGGGAGGAGAGGCTGGAGATTCTCCACTCCAGGTCCAGAAGTCAGAGGAGCTCTCACAGACGAAGTGCTGCTGTTGTTGTTGGCTGGAGAATGCTGATTGAAAATGAGGCTCGATGGTGCAGCAGTCAGTGCTGATACTATACCATGATGCTGTCTGTGTAGAGTTTGCACATTCTCCCAGGAACTGCACTGAACTTCACCGGGCACTCCAGTTCCCCCATGCCCCTCACATCCCACGAGTGGGCAGGTTGGCAGAGAGGGGAACTGCTCTGCTCAAGTCCACAGAAGACTGCAGAGAGAGGTGAATGCTTCTTAGACCGTCACTTCCCCTCCATCGACACTATCTGCACCTTCCATTGTCTCAGAAAAACTGCTGACATATGATTGGACCTTTCCTACCCTGGTCACACCCTCGTCTCCCCCCCCCCCCCCCTCTAGTCAGACAGAATAACCAGATTTAAAACATACCACCAGATTTAGGGACACTTTCTTTGCTACTATAAACAAGCTTCTGAATGCACCTCACACTCCCTTGCTCCATTCTAACTGATCTCTCTTTCTCTCTCTCTCTCTCTCTCTCTCTCTCTCTTTCTCTCTATAAATATATATATACACACATCTCTACACGTTCATTGTGTTTTGATTAAACTCATGCATTGACCTGCCAGACTACTCACTAAACAAAATTTCTCCCTGTATCTCAGTACATGCTTGAAAAATAATTGGTCACTGAAAAGTGGGCCAAGGTGCATGGTCAACTCTGAGGAAATCTTGATGGGAATATGATGAGGATAATTTAATAATTTAATTTAGAGACTCAGCACGGTAACAGGCTCTTCCGGCCCACCAGTCCATGTTGGCCAAATACACCCATGTTAGCAATTAATCAGCTAACCCCACACACTTTTGGAACATAGGGGGAGATCAGAGAATCCAGAGGAAACCCATGCAGACATGGAGAGAACATACAAACTGCTTAGAGATGGTGCTGGGATCTGAACCCAGGTCACCGGGCTGTGTTCACTGTGCCTCCCAAAATGAAATGATGTAGGATAAGTATTAATGGCTGGGTGTGGGGCTGAATCCTGTTTCTGTTTTGTATGGCTCCAAGTGACAGAATGAGTAGGATCAATTAAATCCCTTGCAGAGTACAGGGGATGTCAGAGTATACGTGACAGAATATAGATATGGTTTTGGGAGATAAATTGGGGCAGGGTTTCTAGCGTAGGCCACGTACAAACACTTTAAAACAGATCTTATTTAAAATACTGGAGCTCTGCTAATGCTAAACATAATGTGGCCTCAGAGTCTTTGCAAAATATTTGGAGAGTGCCCAAGAGACTTCACTAATGGATTGTTATTTACAAAAAAGCAACAGATGGAAGAGTTTGTCGGAGCTGCATTCTGTCTGGGAGGGAACTTGCTGTTCTAGGAGGTTCATGTGGTTTTGAAAGCAGAGAGAGAAATACAGGTGTGTGTGCATGTGTGTGTGTGTGTGTGTGTGTGTGTGTGTGTGTGTGTGTAGTGTATGTGTGTGTGTGTATGTATGTGTGTGTGTGTGTGTAGTGTATGTGTGTGTGTGTGTGTGTGAGATAGATAGGGAGAGAGAGACACACACAGAGATATCAGTTCTACAGTGTTACAGTCAGCAGCAGCAACTGGAACTGGAACAGGACAAGCTGGAAAGCTTGTGGAAAACCCCATTTGGAAGACGGGTTGTGAGTGCTTAGTTCAGCCTGGTCAAAGCCCTTGTGGTTCATGCAAGAGGAAAGAACTGGCTGTCTAATGTTTCACTTGGAATAAGAGAAACTAAAAAGCACTCAGTGGTGGCCTGAAAGAAAGACGTTATCATCTGGAGAACCCTGATAAGGCAAGATTCTTTGGCAAGACACCAAAATGGCTGATTTAAAAAAGAAATCAGTTGTGGGTGTCCAGAGTACAACAAATCTCTCTCTGAAAACCGACAAGAACCTTCCTGAGTGGTAACCATTTACCTTTCAAGCACCAAAGGCTGGTGACCTTCATAAATGTTAAATTCTGTGCACAGTATAAGAAATGCCTGCAACCAGTGAACTTGGAGGAGTGAGAAGTGATATTGGACTGGGAATCAAAGAATTGTGCATGGAGGGGAGAGGAGGAAAGAAGGGGTTCGGGAGCAGCAGAGGTGGATGTAGGTGGAAGGAAAGAAGAGAATGAAGTGATGGGGAAAGGGGCAGCTCTCTGATAGGAGAAGGAAGGGAAGGACATGGGGTGCTTGAGGAAAGGAGATGGAGGGGTAGGATAAAAGAGAGACTGGGGAGGGGGTTAATGGCAGATATTGATGCCGGCTAGTTGGAAACTGTGGAGGCGGAATAGGAGGTGTGTGTAGCCTCGATTTGGTAGTGGGTGATGAAATGGACAGATAAGTTAATGTGGCAATGGGGTTGCCCATTTTGAGATCCTTGACATTGCATTGGACAAAGCAAAGATGCTCCATAAAATGAAATGTTTTGGCAGATTAGGTGAGCCTGATTCTACAAGAATATTGAGAGCAAGTGGACAACTCAGGAAGGGGTGGTACAGTTGGTGTAGCGGTTAGTACAGCGCCTTCACAGCACCAGCAATGGGGACTGGGTTCGAATCCCGCGCTGTCTGTGAGGAGTTTATGCGTTCTTCCCATGTCTGCATGGGTTATCCCCAGGGGCTCTGGTTTCCTCCCACTCTTGGAAATGTAATAGGGGTTGTAGGTTGATTGGGTGTAAATTGGATGTAACGGACTGGCGGGCCGAATAACCTGTTACCGTGCTGTAGACTAAATATTCAATTTACATTTTAAAGAAAAACTTAGAAGATGGCCCTTTAAGGATCAACGAGGTTATCTCTGTGTGATACCAGAGGAGGTTAGACAAGATCCTATCTCATCTGTGGAAACAGGGAAGTTAATAGTTAATACTAAAGAGAGTTCCAGAAGAGGTGCTTGAAGTATTAAAATTAGTGAAGGTCGATAAATCCCCGAGTCCTGCTCAAGTGTATTCTCAGTCACTGCGGGAAGTTAGGTTCTTTGTTTTCCACGACACTTGGTCTCCTTCAGGTGAGCTCACTGTTGTTTTCCCTGGTCAGAGCCTCTGCCACCAGTCCTCGCTGGCTTCACTGTTGACTGCTAGTTAACAGTCTCACTGACTTGTTGGTGGAGGGTAAGTTATACTCTTGCTGTGGCCTTCAAGACAACTCTTCGCTTGACGAATTGGAGGCAAGGTGAGAGGGACCCTGCTCTTCACTTCAAAGGATAATTAGCTGGAGAAAAGCTTTGAATGCAACCCTTCAAGAGAGTTAAATATTCAATCACTGATCAAATGGTCTTCAGATGGTCAGCAACACCGATTCTTGCCAACCTGAGCTCATGTTTGGCCCAACTGTATTTACATGGAATATAGAACCTTACAGCACAATGCAGACCATTCAGCCCCTAATGTTATTGCTGACATGTAAATCACAGCAATCTAATCCTCCCCAACCTCACGCCCATAACCCTCTATTTTTCCTATCTCCGTGTATCTGTCTAAAGCCCCTTTCACACTTGCCAGTGATTCCAGGAATCAAATGCCAATTGGCCTTTAAAGTGGAAAGTGTGAAAGCAAAATCCACTCAATGCCTAGATCAATCCCTGGCATCTGCATACGCCGGCGTTGAGATCAGGCAAGTGTGAAATGGGCAATCACTTCTCTCTTTTGTGTGCCGCGTCATGCAGGCACTTCTGATTAAAGGTAGAATGGACCAAACACCGAGGATAGACCCTTGCAAGTGTGAAAGCATTGAATATCCTGGTTAGAAGTGGTCTAGTGTGAATGGCCAAACCTCCATTCATATCCCGGGACACTCAACAGTCGATTTAGTGGGACGCAAGTGTGAAAGGAGCTTACGAGACTTTTGAATGTCCCTTTTGTACCAGGATCCACAGAAAACACCAACAATACATTCCATGCATCCAACATTCTACATAAAACTTTACCACTGACATCTCCCCTAAACCTTCCTCCACTCACCTTGTACAGATGTCCTCTGGTATTTGATTTATTCCAGGAAAAGGGTGCTGGCTGTCCACCCTATCCATGCCTTTGTAGATTGGATCTACCTCCGTGACTGAGATTAGCTTGGCCAACCTTGGAATCTCAGCTCCCTCTTCTGCTTGGCTACACCACTGTTTGCGGCGTCTGCAGTTCGTACCATGCTCTACATTTCAATGTACTTTACAATCCCCTTCAATGCCTTCACAGTGCACACTGTACTTTCAATTGGGTCAGTTTGTGAAAGCAGTTCATTCAGAGGTCCGTTCAGTAGGTCACATCTCCAGAATGGAGGATCATCGCCTTCCCAAGATCGTGTTATATGGCGAGCTCTCCACTGGCCACCGTGACAGAGGTGCACCAAAGAAGAGGTACAAGGACTGCCTAAAGAAATCTCTTGGTGCCTGCCACATTGACCACCGCCAGTGGGCTGATATTGCCTCAAACTGTGCATCTTGGCGCCTCACAGTTCGCCGGGCAGCAACCTCCTTTGAAGAAAACCGCAGAGCCCACCTCACTGACAAAAGACAAAGGAGGAAAAACCCCACACCCAACCCCAACCAACCAATTTTCCCCTGCAACCGCTGCAACTGTGTCTGCCTGTCCCGCATCAGACTTGTCAGCCACAAACGAGCCTGCAGCTGACGTGGACATTACCCCTCCATAAATCTTCGTCCGTGAAGCCAAGCCAAAGAAAAAAAGAGAAAACAAGAAGAAAACTTTGCACACCAAAATTCCATTGCTACGTCTGTCATTCACAATTAAATCCGGAGAGGGCACAAAACCTTTCATACAAACACATTTGTGATAAATATAACCATCTCCAGTTAGAATCAATGGATTACTGGGAGTGTCTGCTTTTACAAGCCATCTGGAACTGACCAAAAAAACCACTGGAACACTGCATTTTTTTTAATGAAATTGTTTTGTCTAAATATTTAGGTACTAACCTAATTCTAACCCCAGGACTAGCGAAAGATCCACACGACTGAAACATCACTTCTTTTTGCACACTAGCTACAACTGTGAACATTTATTTATCTGTCCTTTCATATTGATTACCTCTTTTTTTCATTCTTGGCATTGGTGGTCATTTCAAATGCTATCACTGCAGTTGGAGTGTCTTATGTACCAGTCTGGATGCAACAAGCATGCATTTTGATGCATCTGTACATTGCACTTGTGTTCATGACAATGAACTCATGTTGAACATCGAATCTGTTCAAGAATGTATGCCTGAAAGGACGGGGTAGATTTTTATTGCAACAGAGGCCGGGAACCACAATCCCATTCAGCTCGCATTGAATTAAATTGCTTATTTTCATGTTCAACCAAGATACAGTGAAAAAGATTGTTTTGTGTGCTTTCTAAGCAAATCAACCCATGCCGAAGTACAGCAGTTGGGGCAATAGTAAAGCAGAGGACCATAAATTCAGAGAGCACAGGGTGTAGCTTTACATTGAGTAAAAGAGTACAGCATGGGGTGTTCTATGAGTGCAGGGTGTAGTCGCACAGAGACAAAGTGCAAAGTATTGTTATGTACTAACAACCCTTTTAATTATGTTTGGGACTAAAGGGACTTTATTAGCACTAACACAGGAACAGCAATGGAAAATTCACCAGACAGTGATAAATTCAAAATAACAGTTTTAATTAAACTATTAATAACGTAACATTTCTTACTTATCACTAGCCTTAACTTTAAATTTAGCCCCACTAAGTGCAAATGTAAATGTGTGTGTGTGTATGTGTAATTAAAGTCCCACTCTGAAAAGTCCATTTTAAATCTTCAGCATCATTTTAGTCTTGCTTGAATGTCTTAAATAATTATAAACATCATGTCTTCAGGCCTCTTGAAACTCACAATTCTTTCGATGAGTTGTCCTTGAGAGATATCCTTGAAGCAGAAGAGATCATCTTCTAGCCACACATATATCTCCTATGAAAAGGATAATATAAGTCCAGTCTTCCCAGGATCAAATCTTCTTCTTTTGAATGAAGACATTTGGAATCTGTTTTCCAAATGATGAAACTGCCCTCATTATCTTAAAGAAACAGTCAGATATAGGCTTCTCTTTTGAAATCTACTTATTCTGCGATCCCTTTTGTTAGAAGTAACACATTTCCCCTTTTACAGGAAAAATTACTGCTGCTAAATTCTGCATCTGAACAAAATGGTGAGTTTCCTTAAACGGGCTTCTTTGTCTCTCATTTCAATAATATACTTCTCATAAATCTCCCATGTCACATGGTATGTGACATAATTTCTGTCTTTGAAGTTCATAAGGTCTTTTGACACAGATGTGCTAAACCCCTTTAAGTCTACTTATGCCTCTGTGAGGTCCACTCTCCTCAGTTAAAATGGTTGTGTATCTGCACAGGTGCTTCTGAAATAAGACCTATTGTTTTCAGTAAAACCATCATAAAACCTTTCATCTTCTTGACTCCAACTTCAATCAGCAGCCATTTTGTCTCAAACTGGCTTCTGTCTTCCATCTCAAAGTACCAGGTATGTTTAAAATGCTAATATGCTGTCTTTGGGCTGAAGTTGGCTAACAGCTGCAAAGAACCTATTAGCCCATATTGAGATAAAATATATTTCTAACATTAACCTAAAGATCAATATTAACACAGATCCATTACAGGATAGAGAAACATACAGTTCAACAGTGAAAGAATATCATATTTTACCAAGGAGAAGTTAATTTAAGAGTCTGATAACAGCAAGAGGATTATTGTTTTTGAATTAGGTGATTCACACTTTCAAACTCATGCATCTAGAGCCCAACAAGGAGGTGGGAGGAGAGAGTGTGTCCAGGGTGGAAAGCATCCTTTAATATATCAGGAGCTTTCTCAAAACATTGGGAGATGTTGACAACGTCGATGGAGAGGAAGGGGTTTGTGTGTCGGCCTCAGCTTTCTGCAGTTTCTTGCGGATCTTGGGCAGAACAGTTCCTGTGCCAAGCTGGGATACATGGATACAGGAAACCTGTCTCGATGGTGCACCTGTAAAAATCTTGTTCAGGCAACCGTTAAAGTGACGGTAAATCGTTGCCAAAATTGATGCAAGATATTATTGAAGAGAAGGCTAAATGGATATTTATCCAAGTTTTGCACAATTTTCCTTGAAGTAAGATGATAATGATACTAATTTCAAAGAATACTTGAAAGTGCAACATGTGAAAATCCAAATTAATTCAATCTAACATTACAAATGATACATTCCATTTGTTCTGTTGCAATCATCTGCAAACACATACATTGACAAGGATACTGCTGAATTGACACCTATTGGAGATATCTTTATGGGGTTGAACATTAGTTTTATTTGTTTCTACCCATTAGTAAATTCTGACTTAGGATCAACATTAATCATGATGGGCTGGGTAGGCATCTATCAAGTATGGTTTGCTGATATCAACAGCCCACTTTTCACAAAATGCAGCTTCCCCACGACTGCCATGAATTCAGCCCTCATCCGCATCTCCTCTATTCCTCGAGCATCTGTCCTGGTCCCTTCTGCCCCAGGATGTAACGAGGACACTGACCACCCCATTAGCCTCACCATCCAAAATATTATCCTCTGCAATTTCTGTCACCTACCATGTGATCCCGCCACCAGACACATTTCCCCCTCTCCACTTTATGCAAGGACTCCCTCATCCACTAATCACCCTCTCAGTGATCCCTCTGTGGTCGCACAAAATGTTTTGCTTGCACACCCCTCCTGCCTCCCCACTATTCGGGGCCCCAAACAGTTGTTCCAAGTGAAGCAATAATTCGCTTGTGAATCTACTACATCCGGTGCTCCCGTTGTGGCCTCCTCTACATCGGAGAGACTGGACGCAGACTGTTTCATGGAGCACCTTCACTCCATCTGCTGCAATAGCCAGGACCTCCCAGGTCCATTTCAATTTTGCACACCATTGCTACTCTGATATGTCTGCCCATGACCTCATGCATTTCCAAACTAAGGCTATCTGCAAGTTGGAAGAACAGCACCTTTTATTCCACCTGGGCGCTCTCCAACCAGATGATATAAAAATCGGCTTCTCCAATTTCTGTTAACCCCCTCCCTTGTGTGAGTGTCACTCTCTATCTCTCTCTTCACCTATTCATCTGTCTCCCTTCCTCCGGCTCCCCACCGACTTCCCTCTCCTATCAGAGAGCTACCCTAGAGCCTTCCCGTCACTTCTCAGCTTTTTTTCTCTTTTACCCTCCCCATCTGCATCCACCTATGACCTCTTACCAATAAGCTTGTGCTCCTCCCCTGCCCCTTCCTCCCTCCTCACCTCTCCTTCTACCCCACTCCCCAGGTTTTAATTCGGGCATCTGCCTCTTGATGCCTATACCTGACTCAGGGCCCAGGCCCAAAATGTTGGCTCTCCTTTACTTCCTATGGATATTGAGTTTCTCTGGCATTCAAGTGCACTTGACCCCATATTTTTTTAAACCCCACTCAGTCTAGCTGGAATGAGGATAGGGCAATTGTACATAGATCTTCCACTTCCTTGAACAATCTCAGCTGAATAAGTACTGCTTCGAATGAAGAGAAGGAAAATGATATTCTTATCTTTTGTTTCTTCAGAAAATACAGCTGGAATCCTGACCCACAGAAATGGATTTAACCGTCAAGAGCAGGACATCTATTTTCTCCCAATCCTTGTGGTTGATAATGGCCCGCCAGCTTTAAGCAGCACTGGGACCCTCACTGTTCGAGTGTGTGGTTGTGACAGCGATGGGACCATACAGTCTTGTAGAGCCACAGCCTATGTTGTATCTACTGTCCTGAGTCCTGGTGCACTTATAGCTCTGCTGGTTTGCATTCTCATACTCATAGGTAAGCAAATATCCAACTTTCGATTTAGCTCTAGGCTTGAGATAAAAGTAGATATTGTGACAGAGTATATATAGATATGTTTTTGGGAGGTAAATTGGGAAAGGTTTGTTAGAGTAGGTCACATACAAACACTTTAAAACAGATCTTATTTAAAGTAATGGAGCTCTGCCCAATGCTGGGCATATTGGGGCCTCAGAGCTTTTGCAAGAGCTTTGAAGAGTGCTCAAGAGACTTCACTAACAGATCGTTGTTTACAAAAGGCAACAGATGAAAGAGCTTGCTGGAGCCACAGATTGTCTGGAAGAGAACTTGTTGCTCTAGGAGAGTCATGTGGCTTTGAACGCAGAGAGTCAAAGAGGCTTTTCTCTTTGTGTCAGAGAGAGAGACAGAGATCACTTGTACAGTGTTATAGCCAGCAGAAGAAGCTGGGACTGGAACAGGACAAGCTAGCAAGCTTGTGGAAAACCTTTTGGAAGACACCTGGTCAAAACCCTTGTGGTTCATGCAAGAGGAGAGGACTGGCTGTCTAATATTTCACTTGGAATAAGAGAAACAAAAAGGCACTGTGTGATGACCTGAAAGAGGTTATCACCTGGAGAACCCTGAAGGGGCAGGTTTTGTCAGCCAGACACTGAGGTGACTGATGGAAGTACATGAGTTGTGGATGTCCTGGAACAACAAATCTCTCTCTGAAAACTGACAAGAACCTTCCTGAGCGGTAACCATTTACCTTTCAAGCACCAAAGCCAGGTGAACTTTATATAGGTTAAATTCTGTGCACAGTATAAGAATTGCCTGCAACCAGTGAACTTGGAGATCTGAGAAGTGAGATTGGACTGTGGACCAAAGAATCTTTCTGAACTTACACACACATTACATAAATGTGCGCTTAGAATTAGAAGGGGGTTAAGTTAGGTTAGTTAAGACAATAGTGACAAGTTAAAGTGTGATTTTGTTTTCATGTTTAAAGATAATTAAAAACAATTTTTGTTTAAGTAATCATTTGTCTTGGTGAAAATCTGTTGCTGCTGAGTTTTGGGGTCCTCTGGGCTCGTAGCAATATACACACCCAGTATATACTAGCACTAATTTAAATGTTAAAATCTATGTCTTTACTAGTAACCTTTTGGAAAGGATCGAGAGTGTCCTGCCTTTTCTTTACTCCACCCCGACCGAGGTCAACACAGCCTGCAGGAAGAATTCTGAATTCTGAATGTCAGGAAGCATCAGTGGAAGTCGAAGGAATGGTTGATGTTTCAGGTTGGAACTTGATGGGCGGTTCTGACCCAATACACCGACCACTCTTGCTCTCCCACTAATGCTGCTCGGCCCGCTGAGAATCCCCCATAGTTTGTTCTTCACCCCAGTCACTTCTTTTGGGCAATGAGTTTCAAACGGTCACGTTCAGAAATCTTTGCAATTGCCCAGCAATGAGCTTTAAGTCTGCAGTCCGGCAGTGGGGAAGGTGCATCCTTAGTTGGTTCAGGATTGGTACACGAGCCATAGCTAAATCACATTTCAGGGACAGAATACAACCAACAGAGAGATCAGCATGTTTATATACAATGCAATTATCTGGCAATCCATAAATTGCTGGAGTTAATAAAAAATCTCAAAATTTGCAACTCCAAAGCAAACATACAATAGTCTGAGTAGAAATTGATGCTCAAGTGTCTTTCAGGAATTAAGCACTTCTTGAAAAGGTAGACTGCTATGCCTACTGAAGCACATAGATGAGATTAGCTATTAATATTTATAACCCTACTCCATGTATATCCAAACATCTTGCAAATGTCAAAGATGCCCTTTGAATGTTCCTTTCCAAAAGGAAAATTAACTCAAATCTGTTGTGACGATGCGGAATTTTAACCTTGCCTCTGGAATCAAGGATATGGTCCCCAAATTTTCTCGTGAAGTTTCGCAAAACTCCTGACTGGAGTACTCTGAGGTGAGAGTGATATTCAACAGTCTCAGTTAAAGACAAGTTCCTCCTATGGAGCTACACAAAAGAGATGACCAATTTGCCTGGCTTCCTGACATATTTATCACGATTCCAAAACCCAAGTTTTGGCAACTGAAATGCTCCCAACTGAGTCTAAAATTCTGTGAAGAGATTGGACAAAGTGGCAAGTGAATGAGGAATTCATTTTGGTTCAAGGTTTGAGGCGATAGCTGGTTGTCCTGATCATTGGGGCAGCAATACTGGCGTGGCAGTCAGCGCCACACTGAGGTTCAAATTCCTTGCCGTCTATAAGGAGTTTGCATGTTCTCTCCGTGTCTGCGTGGATTTTCCCTGGGGACTCCAGTTTCCTTCCACCCTTCAAAACCCATTGGGGGCTGTGAGTCAATTGGGTGTAATTGGGCAGAACGGACTCATGAGTCGAAAAGGCCTGACCGTGTTGTATGTCTAAATTTAATTTTTAAATTTTAAATTGCCTGATGTTTTATAGTTCAATGTTCAACATTCAAACATTGCCAGATTACATGCATGAGATCACATACAACCTTTTTTCCAGTGCACAAAATTTCTAATTACTGTAAACTGTACTCAAAGAAAGAAATATAAACAAAAGAAAGAAATATAAACAAACTGACTATGAAAATAACGAAGTATAAATATTCAGTAATAAATAATGAATAAAGTACAAGTCCTTAAATGAATTTGTGAAAGAGTCTGTTGTTGAGGAGTGTGATGGTTGAGGGGTGGCAACTATTCCTGAACCTGGAGGTACAAGTCCTATGACACCAGTACCTCCTTCCTGATGGCAGCAGCGAGGACAGAGCATCTGCTGGGTGGTGTGGATCCTTGATGATGACTGCTACTCCCTGACAGCAATATTTCATGCAGATGTTCTCAATGGTCGGGAGAGTTTTGCCTGTGATGTACTGGGCTGGGTCTACTACCACTTGCAAGGTTTTCTGCTCAGAGGATTTGGTGCCCCCATATCAGGCTGTTAGCTGGTCAGCACACTTTCCACTTCACATCTCAAAGTTTGCTAAGGTTTGCAATGAGGTACAAAACCTTCGCAGACTCCAGAGGAATTTGAGGCTGTTACAGCTGTTCTTCACATTGTTATGAGCCCAGAGGACCCCAAAACCCAACAGCAATAGATACTCATCAAGACAAATGGTTACTTAAAAAAAGTTGTTTTTAATTATCTTTAAACATGAAAGCAGAATCACACTTTAACTTGTCACTATTGACTTAACTAACCTAACTTAACCCCCTTCTAATTCTAAGCGCAAGTATATGTAATGTGTGTGTAAGTTCAGAAGGTT
The DNA here is from genome assembly GCF_036971445.1 of Narcine bancroftii. Classification (NCBI taxonomy): domain Eukaryota; kingdom Metazoa; phylum Chordata; class Chondrichthyes; order Torpediniformes; family Narcinidae; genus Narcine; species Narcine bancroftii. The sequence continues at coordinate 45,007,393 of NC_091474.1, read as the reverse complement.
CTTTGGTCCACAGTCCAATCTCACTTCTCAGATCTCCAAGTTCACTGGTTGCAGGCAATTCTTATACTGTGCACAGAATTTAACCTATATAAAGTTCACCAGGCTTTGGTGCTTGAAAGGTAAATGGTTACCGCTCAGGAAGGTTATTGTCGGTTTTCAGAGAGGGATTTGTTGTATGCTGGACACCCACAACTAATTCCTTTTTAATCAGCCACTTCAATGTCTTGCTGACAAAACCTGCCCCAGCAGGGTTTTCCAGATGATAACTTATTTCCTTCAGGTCACCACAGAGTGCCTTTTTGTTTCTCCTATTCCAAGTGAAACATTAGACAGCCAGTCTTCTCTTCTTGAATGCACCACAAGGGCTTTGACCAGGCTGAACTAAGCACTCACAACCCATATTCCAAATGGGGTTTTCCACAAGCTTGCCAGCTTGTCCTGTTCCAGTCCCAGTTGCTGCTGCTGACTGTAAAACTCTAGAGCTGATCTGTCTCTCTCGCTCTTTTGTTCTCTCTCTCTCTCTCTCTCTCTCTCTCTCTCTCTGTGAGAGAAAAGCCTGTTTTACTCTCTTTGCTTGCAAAATCACATGACCATCCTAGAACAGCAAGTTCCCCTCCAGACAGAATACAGCTCTGACATGCTCTTCCATCTGTTGCCATTTTGTAAACAACAATCCATTAGTGAAGTCTCTTGGGCACTCTCCAAAGCTTTTTCAGTCTGTTGGCCCTGACATGTCTAGCATGGGCAGAGCTCCAGTATTTTAAATAAGATCTGTTTTAAAGCATAACTATATTCTGTCACAATAGTGATATTTATATGATGGGGACAGGACGTGTTCTCCTAGATAGTGACCCCCAGGTATTTAAAGTTGTTCACCTATCCACTTCCGATCCCCCAATTACTATTGGACAGAACACCTCTGGTTTTCCTTCACTGAAGTCCACTATCAGCTCCTTGGTCTTGATGACCTTGAGTGACCAGAACCTCAGCATAAGCCCACAGTACTCCCTTCACATTGTGTGCTCTTGCAATGTGCACCATAAATCTGGAGTCAGGTTTGATTGAAGATTGAATTATTTTTGTCCCATTTAAGGAAACAGTGTTTTGCATGCTTTCCAGTCAGGTCAACCTATCCTCAAGTACAACAGACTGTGCAAAATGGAAGGAAAGTGCAGAATAATCAAACAGGTACAAGTAAAATGTTCAGACAGATATATCGACAGAAAAGCTTATTGGCCCAGAAATCCAATTTGACCAGTATAGATGATTTGGGCCAAAGGGCCTGTTCCATGCTGTGTGGTTCTTTGACTAGAATAGTGCTACAGGGTAAAAGCACAGTGCCACATTCAATAGCCTATTAACCGCAGGGAAGAAGCCATGCATGCCCATTGAAGTTGAAGTTGTGCCTTGTAGCTGAAAAAAACAATTTCTCTTTGGAACAGAGTTAACGAAGCAGCTCTGACCTCTCCTGAAGCGAGGTGAAGCAGATGCAGCTTCGCCCGTCCATGGTCGGCTTTCTAAAGTTATGTCTCCTCTTCCATTTCAGTGCTTGTTCTCCTTGTCTTCACCCTGAAGAGATACAGAAAGGGTCACGTGATCACCGAGGATGAAGAAGACATGCGGGATAACGTGATAAAGTACAATGATGAAGGAGGAGGGGAGGAAGACACTGAGGCCTACGACATGACCACTCTACGAAGTCTGTACGACGTCACGGAGGTCAAGGCAGAAGCGGAAAGGGTGACCCCCGAACTTCATTTGCTGCCTCAGTGGTTTCAGAATCCAGATGTGGATTTCTCCATTTTCAGGAGTTTTGTCTGTAAAAAGCTTGAAGAAGCTGATGCCGATCTCTCTGTCCCCCCATATGACTCCTTTCAAACATATGCATATGAAGGGACAGGCTCAGCATCTCACTCCCTCAGTTCCATCAACACCCTGTGCACTGACTCAGATCAAGACTATCACTACCTCAGTGACTGGGGACCCCGGTTTAGGCAGCTCGCTGGGCTCTACACAGGAAATCAGACAGATGACACATCTTAGCATCTGATGCCAGAACTCCCAATCCTTCTTGTCCTGCAAAATTCATACTATTATGCCCCACATGAACAGCACGGCTTAAAAGCTGGTGCTTGATCAATTTGGAAAGTTTAAAATAAACAACTTTCCTGTTTTAAAAACATTGCCTTCCCCAACTAACGTTCCAAAACTGGAAATCAGCCAGTCTATTCACTTAACTGTGGTAAAGCATTGCTGGAAAAGCAATGAGTTCTCCAACAATATTCTGGAGGTGTTCCCAGGGAGGTATCAAAGGCAAGTCTCCCTCTTTTGAACCGTTAACCAACCACAGTGAAGGAGGCAAATTAGCACTGTGCAGTTGGATGCATTTCTGTAACAGGCCAAGGCATGATAGAGCACTGTTATTCACAATGTGATGTGGTGACCAAGAGTGCGGGGACCCTCTTGTTCTGAAAATGTTATTTCTTTCACTTGATGATTTAAAGGACCTGTTGAACTCCTACAGGGCTTAAATCAGACTTGTTTCTCTAAAAAACAGAAATGGACACTTCCACAGCTGCAAAACACTTGCATAATGAAGCAACAGTGTCAATCCTAACTCATGCCAATTGTCCAACAAGTTGCGATTACACACCAGCACAAACTTGGATCCCTTGGAATTGCTTGCAGCACGGTGTGACAGAGTGGAAGGAATTCCAGCCAAATCGCAAAGGATTCATCAAAAACCAGTCTGGGAAGAAAATAATAGTGTGTGCTTTACTACCTTTGAAATGGGACATTTTAACCACAGAGGGACATGCGTGCGCTCTCTCTCTCTCTCTCTCACACCCACACACACACCCACACACACACCCACCAACCCACCCACACCACACCACCACCACCACCACTGTAACCTCTTCTGGTCAACAGATCTGTCCTGAATTGAAATGCAGAATTCTGCTCATTTGAACATTGGAAAGATCTTTGCATTTCTTTTCTCAATTTGCATTTTGCACACAACATCTCAAAGTAAACAATTCTCTCTACTGTTTGAAGAGTGTTGTCAGCAGAAATATGACTTGCGTTGATAACAGAGATAAACTGGGGCGCTAGTTAACAGGAATGCTAAATCCTCTGTTAAAGATGAATCAAATTCTCTATTATTCATTCCCTTGGGATTTATTTTAAACCAGGATCATGCCATGGCTCAGTCTGTTTTTTTTTCATAGCGTTGTATCTAAAAGACATGAAGAGGTTGTTTTTTTAAAAAAAATGGGTCAATGAATGAGTCAACTTCTGTTTTTTTTATTGCCTGGGGGATTTAGAGATTGTGATTGCAGATTTGACCATCATATTTCCTGATTTATCCGGGAAAAAAAAATCCCGTGGCCTTGATAAGAACCCAAAAATAGAGGACAACGTTTTGGACGTACAGGTTGCTTTGGTTTCTATTCTTTTCATCGCTACCCTCCAGGTGAGCATCACTGGAACTTCGGGTCCTGCGTCAATTGTTGTGACAGGATCTTCGTGGCACTGTTGCTTTGTTCCATTCCTGGAATTCGCGGGTGTGAAGAATATTTGGGACACCAGCTGAGGAACCGAGGATGAGGTGGTAATATGACCGATTCTTCCCTTTAGGAATCCCTCATTCTCCAGTATAACCACAACCCCAAGGTTCCTGTTCCGGTCAGTTTTCAGTGCTACCCGCCTCATCGGCTCCTGACAAAGCTCTTTAGCTAGAGAAAAGGTTCCACGCAACCCTCAAAATAAATTATCATGTCATTGAATTGGGCCCGACTGACCCCAGTTAGGATGCCCCAGATACAGAAATACTATCCTTTGAAATAAATGTCAGGTATTAAGGGGAGGGAGTAAAGTGAACATTTCTGACAGTTTTGGCCCAAGGCCACGCTGAAGTTAAGGAAGCATGAATTTTTATACTGAAAGACACTGTCATAAGGTCTCATATCTGAAACACAAGTATCAGGTGTCAGCTTTCCTTTTGCTGTAAAATATGACAGAATTGTTGCATTTTTTACACTCCCCCAGTCAAGTGGTGAAAATGAAGTAGTGAAAGGTAAATATTTCTGGTGCTATGCTCAATATTTTAAACTGGGGTAATAGAAAATAAAAACAAAGCTTTCAATATTCATCTTCATGTGACTGGAAATATTTCTTAACTTGGAGGTAAGCACTTCGAGCACTAAGGACAATGTGGGATTTCTTCAGAGTTGCCAACCCAAAGGTAAAATTATTCAAACATAGAGCAGAGAGACCGGCAAGATCAGTCAGTCAGAATTATGTAAAACAGCCATAAAAACAAAATTGTGTTTCTCCAGGACAGGGTTAATAACATAATACTATACATAAGACCAAGCTTAGAAGTGGACAAAATGGCTCCGTAGCGAGAGGCTGCTGCCAGCAACTGCTGCTTAGCCATCTCGAAAACAGATGCAAGGAATAAAGGGTTTTGGAGTTCAGGACTGATTTCACGGACGTGTACAAAATCACGAGAGGAGTAGATCAGAGGAATGCACAGTCTTTTGTCCAGAGTAGGGGAATTGGTAACCATAGGAATTGGGTTTAAGATGATTAAAGATTCCAGATTCAATTTATTTTTATGGAATAAAGACAGGGCAATATTACATGGAATTCATTTGTGTCTGCCATGAGGCAGACTGATTTGCCATCGGCAGAAATTGCCCGAAGACTCACTTACAGTCAGAGAAAGAGAAGCAAAAGAGAGGCCCTTCAGAGTCACCAAACGTCCGTGGATCCCACCTCCAGCAATTCCACAGCCACACAGAGTCTAATCCAAACCAGCAGAAGCCTATCTTCCAGATCTGAACCTCTGGCATGGGCAGAAACCCTTCAGCACCCTCACATCCTGATTCCGATACTTGGTATTCTGCAACCAGTCTTGAGTAAGTCTCCAGCAGTCCGCAGCCAGATGTGAAGTTCTTGACTGCAGTCGCCAGCAGCCTGCAGCCTGCATGGGTTCCTCGCCTCAAGTCACCAACAGCCCCGGTGCCTGTGTGTTGCTTCAACTACAGAAACCCCTCACTTGTCTGCCACCATGGTCAGCACCTTGTGGGCCATCTCCTCTGCTTCATCTCAAGCAGGAGGTGGTCTCTCCAGTTTCTGGTGCCCTGCTCCAGTCCTCTGCTTCCCTGGAGACTGCAACCCCTGTATAGATGACACTTTCCTTATTCTTTTTTATCCTAATTTCAAATTATCATCTTCCAAAGCATGAGCTGTGATATCCCAAATTTTGATCTCTTTAATCCATCAAATTAAACTCTGTGGCTGTTACTTTATGTATTTTTAATTTGTTATAGAACAGATAAACATTTGCATAGCTTTTCAGCAAGATTTTCATAACAATGAATAACAAAGCAGTTACTATATAAAGATAGTCCTTAAAAGTTGTCATCACAAAAGCAATAACTAAAGATGATACAAAATTATATAGAGATACAAGAAGAAAAATTTCTCGTGCTCACACTTCCTTCACATCTGGTAAAATGAGAGCAAGTGATTAGCCTGGACAGATATTACATCATAGTCACTATGGTAACACTACAAACAATAGTTCTCTTAAAGAGACAGGCACAAAATTAATTAAGAATCAAAAATACAAGGTTTTAACCTTAACACCTTGTGGCTGCTGCCAATATTAGGTACTGCCATATTAGGCGAAGACCCTGCAGTCTCAGTATTCAACAGGAACCTGAGGGGTAACTTTTTTTAAAATAGAGGGTGGTGGGTGTATGGATGGGGCTGCCTGAAGAGTTGGCTGAGGCATTGTTTAAGAAACATTTGGACGAATACATGGATAGGATGGGCTGAGAAGGATATGGGCCAAATGCAGGCAGGTGGGTAGAACCTTTTAGTTAGCATGAGCCAGTTGGGCCAAAGGGCTTGTTTCCATGACCACCTGACTCTAAGAGAAGGGAAAACAGTTGGTTCGAGAGACAATGCTTGGCTTTTAGGAAAGAAGGGAAGGAAGGTGAAGAAAGGAAGAGTTTGATCATTTAGAAAGAAAACCAAAGAAGTGCTGGAACATTCCACAAATGTAATTATATACAATTTCATTTTGCCATTGTCATCTCCGTGCGAATAGTGAGAAGCTGAATAGGGACACATGGGAGATGGGAGATGCTGGAATCTGAAGCCAAACCAACTGCTTCAGAAGCTGGACACACTCTACGGATCAGTCAGCATTCACGGAAACAGCCAATCAACGCTTCAGGTCAGGAGTTTTATTTTTGAGACCTGGGAAGAGGACTCATCACAACACATGGTTCATCCAGTTCCCTACACAGATGCTGGCTGACTCGCTGAATCTCTCCAGCCTCTCATGGTTTACTCATGACACTAGTGCCCCAATGCTTTTGGGGTTTCCTTTGTCCATGAATTTTGTGGTATGTTGAGCAAGTCGGCTCACCTGCTCTTCAGATCACCACCTGTTTGCCAGTTAACCATGGTTTGCCAGTTTGCCATAGTGAAATCATTTCACTATGATTTTTTCTTCCTGTTCCATCCTCCTCTTAATAAAAACATAGAAATGTTAGAGGAACTCAGCAGGTCTCACAGCACCCATTGGAGGTAAATATAATCAACTTTTCAGGTCTTACCCCCTTTTTCAAGGCGTGAGTAAAAATCAGGAAGTCACCTGAATTAAAAGGCTGGGGAATGGGAAGAGTGGGCAAGGGGTGGAGTATAGACTAATGGACAAAAGGAGTTAATTGGATACAAATGGGACACAGGAGAGAGGAAAGTGAGAAAAGACAGGGGTTATTTTTGGCTCTATGGAAACAGGGCTAGGGAAAAGGAGATGGGGAGAAAGGGAAGAGAAAGTGAGAGAGAGAGAGAGAGAGAGACAGACAGACAGACAGACAGACAGACAGACAGACAGACAGACAGACAGACAGATGGACAGATCTTGAGTAAATGAGACATAGGGAAAAAAAGGGGGGGGGGATGGAAACCGGAGAAGCCGATGTTAATTCCATCCAGATGGAGGGTACCAGATGGAATATGAGGTGTTGTTCCTCCAATTTGTAGGTGGTCACAGTTTGGCAGCACATGAGACCATGGACAGACATGTTGGTAAGGGAATAGAGCAGGGAATTGAAATGGGTGGCCACCGGGAGATCCCCGCCATTGTGATGGAGAGAGCCAAGAATTAAGCGATCTCCCAGTCTCTCTGATGTAGAGGAGACCACAACAGGAGCATGGGATGCAGTAGATAACTCCTGCAGATTCACAGATGAAGAGTTGTTTCACTTGGAAGGACTGCTTGATACCCCAAATTGTGGGATGGGTGGATCCGTGAGCACAAGTGGAGCTCCTCCTGCCAACACAAGGGGCAATTGGTGGGAAAGGAGGAGTGAACGAGGAAGTGGTTCCTGTGGAAGGTGGAGAGGAGAGGAGAAAGGAAGAGGTGTCTGGTGCTGGGATCACATAAAAGGTGGCAGAAATGGCAAAGGATAATATGTTGGAGGCTGGTGAGAACAAGGGGAATCCTGTTTTTGTTGTGTGTATGAGCAGAGGGAGCCAAGGCAAGTGTTTGGGTGGTGGTAGATATGTGAGGGAGGGCCAAGTTGATGGTGGTAGAGGGTATAACAAAAAAGATATCTCTGATGATCTGGCCTGGGAATCGATGTAACAGAAATGGAAGAATTGAGAGAAGGTCATGGAATCATTACAGGGGACAGGATGTGAATCAGAATCAGAATTTATTGTCATGAACAAGTCATGAAATTCATTGTTTTTTGGCAGCATCACAGTCCAAACATTCATAAAAACCACCTTACAACAATAAATAAAAATAGTACACAAAAAGTCAAAGTTCATTGATTATTCAGGAATCTGATGGCAGCAGGGAAGAAGCTGTCCTTGTGCCATTGAGTGCTCGTCTTTAGGCTCCTGTACCATTTACCCAATGGTAGAAGAGTGAAGAGGGCATGGCCTGGTCATGGGGGTCATTGAGGATTGAGGCTGCTTTCTTAAGACATCGCCTCTTGTAGGTGTCCTCAATGGAGTGAAGTCTAGTGCCCATGATATCATAGGCTGACATAACAACCCTCTGGAGTATTTTCTTGTCCTGAGATTTGGCGCCTCTATACCAGACAGTAATGCAACCAGCCAGAATGCTCACCACGGTCCACCTGTAAAGGTTTTCAAGAGTCTTCTGTGACATACCAAATCTCCTCAAACACCTCACAAATTATAGCTGTTGGAGAGCCTTCTTTGACATGGAGGCGCCAGGACAGATCCTCGGAGATGTTGACACCCAGGAATTTGAAGTTCTTGACTCTCTCCACCACTGAGCCCTCGCTGAGGATTGGATCATGTTCTCCTGACTGTCTCCTGAAGTCCACAATCATCTACTTGGTTTTGCTAACACTGAGTGCAACATTGTTGGTGCGACACCATTCAATAAGCTAATCTATCTCCCTCTTGTACGCTTCCTCATTGCCGCTTGTGATTCTGCCAACAACTATGCTGTTGTCGATAAATTTGTGAATAGCATTGGAATTGTGCCTGGCTACACAGTTGTGCAAGTATGGTGAGTAGAGCAGTGGGCTAAGCACACATCCTTGAGGTGCACTTGCATTGATAGTCAGTAAGGAGGAGGCATTTTTACCAATTGATACCGACTGTGGTCTTCCAATAAGAAAGTCAAGGATCCCATTGCAGAGGAGGGTGCAGAGGGCCAGGATGTGGTCAAGGTGACTGTTGGAGTTTTGTGAGTTTGCAGAACATGACCAGTCTAGCGTTTGTCTCCAAAGATGGAGACATCAAGATAGAGAAAGGGGATAGTGTTGCTAGAGATGGACCAAGTGAATTTGAGGCCAGGATGGAAGTTGACAGCAAAGTGGATATTGTTAATGAGCTCATCATGGGTGCATGAGGCAGTACTGATGAGGCAGAGGAAGAGTTGATGAGCATTGCCTGTGTAGGCTTGTAGCATGGATTGCTCCACCCAGCCAACAGAAATCCAGGCATAGCTGGGGCCCATGCATTTATCCATGGCTACCCATTTGATGTGGAGAAAGTGGGGGACTCAAAGAAAAAATTATTGAGGAGGAGGACCAGTTCTGCCAGCCAAAGGAGGGTGATAGTGGAGAAAGAAAGAGGGTGCTGGTTGTTGAGAAAGAAGTGAAAGGTTTTGAGGCCTTTGTTATGGGGCATGAAGGTGTACAGTGACTGTATGTCCATGGTGAAGATGAGGTGGTCAAGTTCAGGGATCTGGAAATTATTTAAGTGATGGAGGGCATGTGAAACATCGCCCATGTAGGTGGGGAAAGACTGGATCATTGAGAAAGACAGAGTTGAGGTCAACGGATACCATTTTGGTGGGGCAGGAGCACACAGACACGATAGGTCTGCTAGGACAATTGGGTTTCTGGATCTTGGGTAGGAGGTAGATCTAGCCAATGCGGAGATGGGAAACACAAAGTTTAGAGGTCATAGGATATAGATGACTAGAAGTGATGAGTTCAGAGAAAATGAGCGAGGCAGTTTGATGAATTTTGGTGGAGTCCTATTGGAGGGATAAGAGGAGATGTCTGAGAATTGCCATCTGGTTTCGACCAGATGAAGGTGAGTGCGCCAAACAACAACAGCAGGTTTGATGGTGAAGTTGAGATTTGAGTGGAGAGAGTGAAGGGCATGGCGTTCTGAGGGGTTGAGATTGGAATGGAATTATAAAGGACCAGAGCTGGCAAGGTGGAATGACGAGTCCAGGAGGAGGAGTCTGTAGTGGGGGTTGGAGAATCCTGATTATCGCAGAGGGCTTGGCAACGGAGCCGACGGAAGAAGGGTTCAGAATTATGGTGTGCATGAAACTCGTGGAGGTGTGGGTGAAGGGGGACGAAGGTGAGACCCTCTCTCTGAGAGGGGAAAGTCGGAAGGGGTGGTAAAGACCAGGCAGATATTGGAGAGGGGGGCAGTGGGATGGAAGGTATCTGGTGGGGAGAGGAGGATGAAGGGTAGGAAGGATCCAAAAGTGGGAGGGGACCATTGGGGAAGTCAGAGGGGTGGAGGGCATTGGTGAGAGAGGCCAGAGGGAGAATTGGCGATGGAAGGTTGGTCCTGTGGGTCGCCGGAGCCAGGGTGAGGGTTTGTTTCAGAGGTCGGGCCAGTGGGTCGCCAGGGCCTGGGTGAGAGTTTATTCCATTCTTCTCTTCCCCCACACCCCTCCCCTCCCAATTCCAAAACTCCTTCCACTGTGAACGCTCAAGCTGGCTCCAAGACTCTGTTCTCCTCTCTAGGGAATCTGACTGATTTACTTTCTATTTCTGACATTTATGGTTGGTGTTTCAGTAGGGTAAAAATCCTGAACAATAGCTCATCCCCTTCAAAATAATAGACCCTGTGCTTTCTCACAGAGAAGCTGTGCCCATATATTTTAGAGAGTTTATATGTAAGTACCTTATCACTGTGGTTGTAGATTAAGGGAAAATATGATGCAGAATTGAGGTAGACATTGAATTTTATTCTTGTGGACAATTCCAAGGCTTGGGACTCTGGTAAGGTATGTGATTGGGCTTATCTTTAGGCAATTAACTTCCTTGCCAGATAATGTTCTCTTTAGTGGCAAAGATTAGATTTTAGAAGTATATCTAATCAGTTTACAAATCGGTCATGTGTGAAGCAATGGTTACAGGTCCAATATGTTTCAGGATCGTGACTTGAATTATCCAGTGTTTGTATTCAATCAGACCTGATGTGATGAGGGACAGGAGCCCTCTCTGTCAGCTTTCTGTATTTACAAACTGCAGTTCCTTGCAAAACAAAAAGCCTACTTCACATCTATCAGTGTCGACAAAGAACTGACAATTCCATCAAGCAAAATAAAAATCTGCATCGCTAGGTGTTACAGAGGGAAATCTAAAAAAAATAAAAATTGTCATTTTTTTTTCATTTAGCCACAAAGTAGTCTCTAAAGACATGAGAATATTGCTCTTCATACAGAGGACATCCTTGTGTATGAACTGATGAAACACAGTTTTTAATATAATGCTGCTACAAGCTCATTCATAACAGCACCAGCTCTTTGTAGTGGAACGACCATTTCCTTGTCTTCAGTTCAAACTGGCGTGATTTCTGCGGCTCGACAGAGTTAATGATGGTAAGTGATGGGACTGACAGCAAAAGAGCTCAGTGCAGAATATTGGCAATTTGAACTTCCAGCAGATTGCAACAGAAACCGAACGGAGTGAATCGGCTGCAATGTCTATCATTGAGCAAAGAGTCTTCCAGGCCCTTCTGCTGAGGGATGGATTTAATGAGCTCATTTCAGCAGGCTATCTACTCTGTGAGCTAAAAAAAGTCATCAATCCAAAATGGTTAGGTAACAAGTGATTATAGCCATTGGAAATAGGGAAATTCAATAAAGAGCATTACAGTTGGCAATAAAAGGAATGGACGGAGTCTCATCGTACCTTTGAATCCCAGCAGTTAATGAGGTTTTTCTTGGAGGTAGGGAGTTCAGGTGGTGGTGGTAGTTGGAGGGGGTGGGGATTGTATGCAGATGCAGTACTTTTGGTGGTTCAAGTTGTTCAGTACGACATGTCTAATAGGAGGTTGATTCAGAATCAACCTCATCAGCAGAAGGACGATTCCAAAATTTGATTCATTACATCAACGGTACGCTGGAGTGGGATTGCAGGAAGGACGAGGAGTTCGAGGATCCAGTTGCAAAGAGTGGAACACAGTCCCAGATACCTGGGTTTGATGCTGTAAGGTGTTGAACACTAAGCTGCAGTCAATCATTCTAATGAGCCCTCCATAGACACCACTCGCCAATGTCAATCAAAGAGAGGGAGCAATCTTTCAAAGAAATTTTCCCTTTTTTTCTTGGAGATTATGAAAGCCAAACAGTCATGGACACACTGAAATATTTTCTCCTTGGAGCGTAGGAGGCTGAGGGGTGATTTTACAGAGGTTTATAAAATCACGAGAGATGAGGATAAAGTCTTCTTCACAGGGTCAATAATTCTAGAACTGGATGATGGGGAGAGATTTAAGAGGGATGTGAAGGGTAACTTTTAAACTCAGGGAGTAGTCCATACCTGGAACAATCTGCCAGAGGAAGCAATATGACAGAGAACAATTATGATATATAAAACATATTTGACAGGTATATGGACATTAGAGTTTAGAAAAATACCTATCAAATTCAGGGAACTATGACTAGCCCAGAATGCCAATCTGGTCAGCATGACAAGTTAGGCTGAAGGACATGTTCCATGCTGCAAGACTCAATAATCCTACGTGTCCGACAATGTCCGACACCTTGGCCCATTCCTTCCTGGGGTGGTACAATATTTTTTCTCTGGGTTCTTTGCCTTACAGTGGAGTCAACTAATAAATTAAAAGCTGTTAAATTGGCAAAATAATTCAGCAAGCTTCCAAAAATTAAAAAAATTAATTTAATTTTAAATTTAGACATTCAGCACAGTAGCAGGCCATCTTGGCTCACGAGTCTGAGCCGCCCAATTTAAACCCCATTAACCTACACACCTAGTATGTTTTTGAATGGTGGGAGGAAACTGGAGCCCCTGTGGCAAACCCACACAGACATGGGGAGAACGTACAAACTGCTTACAATCAGCCTTATAATTGAACACCAGTCCTGATCACTGGTGCTGTAAATGCATTGCGCTATGACAGCTGTGTTGCCCTAAAGCTGCAGGGAACGAAAAATGTCGCCTTGCCAAGTCTCACTCATTAAAACTATTATATAGGGAATAAACAGGTCCTGATACCCGTAAATGTAGGTTGGGCAGCAGACACTTACACCCATTTTGAGCGTGAGGGGAGCTTTTAATACAAGTCCAACAACAAAATAGAGAATCAGTACAATGAGAGCAGTGAAATTTTAGAACATCAGATTGCATGATCAGTTCACATGTTACGAGCCCAGAGGAGCCCAAAACCCAGCAGCAATAGATATTCACCAAGACAAATGGTTACTTAAACAAAAGTTGTTTTTAATTATCTTTAAACATGAAAACAGAATCACACTTTAACTTATCACTATTGACTTAACTAACCTAACTTAACCCCCTTCTAATTCTAAGTGCACGTGTATGTAATGTGTGTGTAAGTTCAGAAAGGTTCTTTGATCCACAGTCAAATCTCACTTCTCACACCTACAAGTTCACTGGTTGCAGGCAATTCTTATACTGTGCACAGAATTTAACATATATAAAGTTCACCAGGCTTTGGTGCTTGAAAGGTAAGTGATCACTGCTCAGGAAGGTTCTTGTCAGTTTTCAGAGAGATATTTGTTGTACATTTACTTCCATCAGCCACTTCAGTGTCTTGCCAAAGAAACTTGCCCCCTCAGGGTTCTCCAGATGATAACCTCTTTCTTTCAGGTCACCACAGAGTGTCTTTGTGTTTCTCTTATTCCAAGTGGAACATTAGACAGCCAGTCTTCTCCTCTTGCATGAACCACAAGGGCTTTGACCAGGCTGAACTATGCACTCACAACCCGTTTTCCAAATGGGGTTTCCACAAGCTTGCCAGCTTGTCCTGTTCCAGTCCCAGTTGCTGCTGCTGTTTAGAAGTGATCTCTGAGTATGTGTGTGTGTGTGTGTGTGTGTGTGTGTGTGTGTGTGTGTGTGTGTGTGTGTGTGTGTGTGTGTGTGTGTCTCTCTCTCTCTCTCTCTCTCTCTCTCTCTGAGAGAAAGCCTGTTTGACTCGCGCTGCTTGCAAAATCACATGACCCTCTTAGAAAGGCAAGTTCACCTACAGACAGAAGGAGGCTCCGACAAGCTCTTTCATCTGTTGCCTTTTTGTAAACAACAATCCATTAGTGAAGTCTCTTGGGCACTCTCCAAAGCTTTTGCAAAGGCTCTGAGGCCTCGACATGTCTAGCATTAGCAGAGCTCCAGTATTTTAAATAAGATCTGTTTTAAAGTCTGTTTTTGACCTACACTAATAATTCCTGCCCCAATTTATCTCCCAAAAACATATCTATATTCCATCACACACCCAACCATCCCAGTTCTTAAACTTGGGAAAAGGATGATAATTCAGAGTTAGTCACTTTATTTGTCATTTTCATACTCCAAAGCATCAAAATGAAACTGTGTTTCCCCAGACAGTTTCTATAAATACAAGACAGGGGCCAAACCAAAAACAATTTGACAAACAAAACCAAACAAGACTAACCATGTCATCCCATCCCATGTACACTACTCAGCCTACCACGGAAGCCGCCATGAATCTAATTCAGAGTTCAGAAGGAATAACAAGAAAATGAGGCCAAACAAAGAGAATGTGTAGAACACAGAATGGTACAGCACAGGAACAGGCCCTACTGCCCACGATGTTTGTTCTGAACAGGAGGCTAATCTAAACTAAATCTCTGCACATGATCCAAATCCCTCTTTACACCACATTCATGCACCTCTCTAGAAGCACGTTAAATGTTACTATTATATCTGCTTTCACCATTCCCCCCTCCCCCGTCCCTGGCAGCCCAATCCAGGTACCACCTCTCTCTGTGAAAAACATACCCCACACATCTCCCTTCAACCCCTCCCATCCCCTCACCTCCAGCGCTTCTCCTCTTGTATTTGAAATGCTTCACTTTGGGAAAAAAGATCCTATCTGTGCGTTCTATCACTTCCTCTCCTGATTTTGTAAACCTCTGTCAGGTTTCCTCTCAGCCTATGACATTCTCGAGAAAACAGGCCAAGTTTGCCCAAGCTCCCCTTGCAGTTCATGCCAGCCAATCCAGGTGGCATTCTGGTAAACATCTTGCAAAACCTCTGCATCCTTCCTGCAATGGGGCAACCAGAATTGCAAGTGTGTCCCGAACAGATGTTCTATTTTGACCTTAAACTGAACAGGAACAAGCCCTTTGACGATCAAGGAAATAGAGAGGAAAAATAAACAGCTCGAGGAACTCTGGGTTGAACAGCAGCTCTGGAGGGCAGTGGAGGTGTGCGGTGCGCTGCCATACAGAAAGCAGACACAAGACTTAAAGACTGATCAACAGGCTTTATTCCACTTAAAGTCCCTGCTGCAGTGAGCTGTGGTTAGCTATGCTGGCTCCGTGCGACTGACCTTGAGGGGCTGGATATGGCTTATATCCCGGCAGATGATTAGCAGCCGACCAGATGGGGCTCGGTCCATTCAGGTCGGATGATTGACCAGCCGGCCTGGTGTTGTCTTGTCCTTCAGAACTCTTCGTGCAGGTACACAGGTCGCCCCACCCCCCTGCAGTCGGCTAGTGATGTATCACCACAGGTGGGGGGGGAAGTAATTGTTGACATTTCAGGCTGAAATATTGCATTAGAACTGACACTGGTGAGGGAAAGAAATCAGAAAAATGAGGAGAGGGGTGAAAACAGGGTCCAGCAGGTTGGTGGGCCGAATAAAGGTGAGGGATGAAAACAGAGGTATAGTTTTTCACAGAGGACCAGAGATTTCATAGAATCGGAGTCACTCATTGGCGATCGGAGGTCAGAGTTGGAGGTGCTGCGAATGGTTGAAGGACAGTTTAAAAAGGGCGTGGTAGTCAAAGGGTTAAGATGAATTTTGATTTGTGTTGAGTGTTGATTCATTTGATCATTGAGTAAATTGGCAGGGTTCAAAAAAAGAAGTGGTAGCTAAAAGAGCAGCTAGTGAGGAAATGGCCTAGTTAGGCTTTGGTGAGCAGAAGCTGGGAAGAGAGTGGTAAGGCCAGGTGAGATAGTTTAAAAAACCTTTAATTAAATTTAGATAATGGAGTCAACTTGAGCAGTGGTTTGCTCTGGTTGTGGGAAATCTGGGTCAGTGTAGTTGTCACAGATGACTACACCTGCAAAAGGTGCATTCAGTTGCAGCTCCTTGCAATCTGAGTTGGTGAACTAGAGCAGGAATTAGATGAACTGTGGATCTTGAGGGAGGTAGAGGTAGAGGCAGAGGCAGAGGGAGACAGAGACAGAGACAGGAGTGTCTGGGAGGTGATCACCCCTCTAATTCAGGAGGCAGGTACCTGGGTGACTCTCAGGTGAGGGAAAGGGAAGCTGCAGACAGTACAGAGAACTCTGGTGACTGTTCCTATCAACAACAGGTATACCAATTTAGATACTGTTGATGGGGACCTACAAGTGGTAAGTTGAGGTAGTCATGTCTCTGGTGCAGAGGCTGGCTCCCCCTCTGGCTCAGAAGGTAAAGTGTGGAGGTAAGGAGGTGGGGGGGGGGGAAAGGAGAAGGGCTTGCTGGGTGAGATCAATGCTCCTGGATGGTATATTACCTCCCACATTCCAGGGTGGAGGGTGAGCTCATCTATTGTGCTCATGTTGTGGTCCATGTGGCAACCAATGACATAAATAGTAGGGATGTGGTCCTGAAGGTAGAATATAGGGAGTTAGGGAAGAAGTTAAAATGCAGGATCTTGAGGGTGGAAATCTCAGGATTGCTGCCTGTGCCAAGTGCTAGAGAGGGTAGGAAATGGAAGATGTGGCAGATGAATGTGTGGTTAAAGATTTAGGGCAAGGGTTCATATTTGTGGATCATCGGGAATTCTTCTGGGGAAGTTCTGACCTCTACAAAAAAAAGGATGGGCTGCACTTAAACTGGAGTGGGAAACCAATATCCCAATGGAGAAGTTTGCTAGATCTTTGGGGAGGATTTAGCAGAGGGGGGGGGTGGAAATCAGAATGAGAGTATGGGGGTTAGGATAGAAGGACAACTAGATTTGAAGGGAGATTGTTAAAATTGATGAAGGAGAGGGGCTAGTAAAAGTGGATGGTAATCAAAGGAGTGAATGTGGGGGACATTCTCTCAAGTGTATATATTTCAATGCAAGGAGCACCATGAGTAAGGTACATGAGCTTAGAGCAGGGGTTCTCAACCTTTTTCTTTCCAACCACATACCACTTTAAGCAATCTGTTACTAATCCCAGAGTGCCAATGGCATAGGGATTACTTAAAATGGTATGTGAATGGAAAGAAGGTTGAGAACCAGTGACTTAGAGCATGGATTGACCCATGCAAATATGATATTGTAGTCATCAATGAAACTTGGTTGCAGGAGAGGCATGATTGATAGCTAAATATTCCAGTATTCTGTTGCTTTACACGTGATAGAATGGGAGCAGTTGCATTGCTTATCAGAGAAAACATTACAGCAGTGCTATGGCAGGATAGACTGGAGGGTTCATCCAGTGAGCAGCAAATGAAGAATGGGAAAGGCATGAAAACACTAATGAGTGTGAATTGTAAACCCCCTAAAGGACGGAGGGAATTAAAGGAGCAAATTTGTAAGGAGATGGCATATGTGTAGTAAATATAAGGTGATTGTAAGAGATTGCAACTCTCCACTCATTGACTGGGACACCCATAATGTAAAAGGGCTGGATGAGTTGGAGTTTGTCAAATGTGTTCAGGAAAGTTTTCCAAATCAATACATTGAAAAACTGACTAGTGAGTGGGCAGATATTGGATCTCCTATTATGGAACATGATAGGTCAGGTGTTTGTGTTGGGGAACATTTTGAATCTAATGATCATAATACTATTAGTTTTGGGTTGATTATGGAGGAGGATGGGGCTGGACCCAAGGTTGAGATTCTTGATTGGAACAAGGCTAATTTCGAGGAGATGCAAAAGGATTTAGAGGGTGTGAATTGGGATAATTTATTTTCAGGGAAGGACATTACTGATAAATGGAGGATATTCAAAGGGGGAAATTTTTGAGGGTACAGAGTTGGTTTGTCCTGTGAGAATTAAAGGAAAGGTTAGAAAATATAAGGAGTCTTGGTTTTCAAGGGATATTGTTCAGAGGAAGGGGGATGTGTTCAGCAGGTATAGACACCAGGGAATAGATGAGGTGCTTGAGGAACATAAAGAGTGTTTTTTAAAAAAAAAATCTTAAGAAATCAAAGTCTAAAAGGATCCTTTAATCTCAAAGAAACTAATTTAAATATCCTTGCGATTATGCACTAGGCCACAAACAAAAGCCAATCCCTCCAACCTTTGGACAGCAGCAACTGCCCGACCTTTTGATGGGTCAGCATACCTCATCCAACCCCCTCCCCTCCCCCACTACTGACCCTATTTCTGGAGGAGGACCAATTCTTGGGCTTTGCACCCTAATGAAGGTCAGGTAAGTGAACCTGGCACTGGCTGTGCAACAAACTGTCAAGTGACAGCACTGACTTTTCAGATTTATTGTCAGAGTAGATGCATGTAAACAAACTGATCGCAATGCAGAGAGGAATAAGTGTGAGTCCTTAAATTGAGTTTGTTGTTGAGGAGTCTGATGGTGGAGGGGGAGCAGCTGTCCCTGAACCTGGTGGGGTGGGTCTTGTGGCACCTACACCTTTTTCCTGATGGCAGCAGTGAGAACCGGTGTTGTTCTTTGATGATTGTTGTTGCTCTCCAATGCCAGCGTTCCCTGTAGATGTTCTCAATGGTACAGAGGGTTTTGCCTGTGATTGCCTGTGTCCACTACCTTGTGCAGGGCTTGACATTTAGGGGTATTGGTGTCCCCATACCAGACTGTGATGGAGCAGGTCAGCACACTTTCCACTACACATCTGTAGAAATTTCCCAGGGTTTCCAATGTCACCCTTTCCATCTGATCCCTCAATGATCACTGGATTTCCCTTCCTGAAGTCAACATTGTCAGAAATACAGACAGGAGATTCTGTGAGCCAGATAGGTATGCCCGCATGGTGTGCTGCCTCCCTGGTGCAAGGGTGCGGGATATCTCAAATCGGGTCCAGGGTATTCTAAAAGGGGAAGGCGAACAGCCTGATGTCTTGGTACTTGTGGGTACCAATGACATAGATAAAAAGGAGGAAGTACTGAAAAAGGATTACAGAGAGCTAGGACAGAAACTAAGAAATAGGACAGCCAGGGTGGTGATCTCTGGTTTGCTACCTGTGCCAAGTGCAACTGAGGACAAAAATGGAAGGTTAAGAAAAATGAATGTGTGGCTGAGGGGCTGGTGTAAAGGACAGGGTTTTGGCTTCTTGGATCATTGGGATCTCTTTTGGGGAAGGCATGACCTCTACAAGAAGGATGGGTTGCACCTAAACCCAAAAGGGGTCAATATATTGGCAGCTAGGTTTGGTACAGCCGTCGGGTGCGAGTTTAAACTAATTTGGCAGGAGGGTGGGAACCTGTATGATAGGGCAAAGGACAGAAAAGATAAAACAGGAAAAGTTAGGTTAGGCAGCGAAAGTAAAAAATCAGAAAGAACAAGGAGGGTGAAAAAAGCAAATCTGAAGGCTTTATATCTTAATGCAAGAAGCATTCGGAACAAGGTAGGTGAATTAGCTGTGGAAATTGAGATAAACAAATATGATTTGATTGGGATTACAGAAACATGGCTGCAGGGTGGGCAAGCCTGGGAACTTAACATCCCGGGGTATATGATATTTAGGAGGGATCGGCAAGAAAGAAAAGGGGGTGGGGTAGTATTGATGGTGAGAGAAGGGACCGACACGATTGACAGGAAGGATATTAACTCAGAAGATGCGGAATCTATATGGGTAGAACTGAGGAATAGCAAGGGGCGGAAAACGTTAGTGGGGTGGTATATAGGCCTTCAAATAGTAATGTAGAGGTGAGGGAAGGCATTAAAAGAGAAATTAGAAAAGCGTGCAATAAGAGAACAGCTGTCATCATGGGAGACTTTAATTTGCATATAGATTGGACTAGTCGAATTGGTAAAAATACAGAGGAGGAGGAATTCCTTGAATGTTTACGGGACGGTTATCTAGACCAATATGTCGAGGAACCAACTCGGGAGCAGGCCATTTTAGATTGGGTATTATGCAATGATAAGGGGCTAATCAGCAATCTTGTTGTGCGAGGCCCTTTGGGTAGGCGCGATCACAATATGATCGAATTCTCACTCGACATGGAGAGTGAAGAAATTAAAACCGAGACTAAGGTCCTAAATTTAAATAAAGGGAATTATGATGGTATGAGATGGGAGTTGAGTAAGATTGATTGGGTGGTGTTTATGGGGGAGTTGACTGTGGATAGACAATGGAAAGCATTCACAGATCTAATGGAGAAATTGCAAAAATTGTTTTGCAAATTTGGTGCGGACTAGAAGGGCCTAATGGCCTGTATCCGTGCTGTAATTGTTATGTTATGTTATGTTTATACCGGTTTGGCATAAAAATAAACCAAAAAAGGTGACTCAACCGTGGATAACAAGGGAAATTAGAGACAGCATTGGGTCCAAAGAGAGAGCATATCAATTGGCCAAAAAAAGTACCACAACTGAAGACTGGGAGCAGTTCAAGATGCAGTAAAGGAGGACAAAGGGATTAATCAAGAGAGCAAAAATAAATTACGAAAGTAAGCTTGCGGCAAATATAAAAACCGACTGCAAAGCTTTTATAAATATGTCAAGAGGAAAAGATTGGTGAAATCCAGAGTAGGTCCTTTGCAGTCGGAATCAGGGGAATATATAATGGGGAATAAGGAAATGGCAGACCAATTAAATTCTTACTTTAGTTCTGTTTTTACAAGAAAGGATACAAATAACCTCCCAAGGATGTTGGGAAACATAGAGACTAATGCAAGGGAGGAACTGAAAGAAATCAGTATCTCTAAGGACATGGTCTTGGGGAAATTGATGGGATTGAAGGCAGATAAATCCCAAGGGCCTGATAATCTACATCCTAGGGTACTCAAGGAAGTGGCCATTCAGATAGCAGATGCTTTAAGAATTATTTTCCAGAACTCGATAGACTCAGGATCAGTACCCATGAATTGGAGGGTAGCTAATGTTACCCCACTATTTAAAAAGGGGGGTAGAGAAAAAGCAGGGTTTAGGTGAGCCTTGCATCAGTAGTGGGCAAAATGATGGAATCCATTATTAAGGATGTAATAGTGGAGCATATGACTAGCAGAGAAGGGATCGGACGGAATCAACATGGATTTACAAAAGGTAAATCGTGCTTGACAAATCTATTGGAATTCTTTGAGATGGTGACAGGTAAAATAGATGGGGGAGAGCTAGTGGATGTGGTGTACCTGGACTTCCAAAAGGCCTTCGATAAGGTCCCGCCTAAACGACTGGCTTCCAAAATCAAGGCTCATGGGATTGGGGGCAAAGTATTGATGTGGATTGAGAACTGGCTGGCAGGTAGAAGACAGAGAATTGGGATAAATGGCTCATTTTCTGAGTGGCAGGCGGTGACCAGTGGGGTACCACAGGGATCTGTACTGGGACCCCAGCTGTTCACAATTTACATTAATGATCTGGATGAGGGGATTGGATGTAATAACTCCAAATTTGCAGATGACACTAAGCTAGGAGGGGTTGTGTGCATGGAAGAGGGGGTCAGGAAGCTCCAGTGTGATTTGGATAAATTGAGGGACTGGGCAGATCCATGGCAAATGCACTACAATGTGGATAAATTTGAGGTTATCCACTTTGGTCATACAAACCGGAGGGCAGATTACTATTTGAATGGCAATAGATTAAGAGATGGGGAAGTGCAGAGAGACCTAGGGGTACTTGTACATCAGTCTCTGAAGGCGAGCATGCAGGTGGTTTAAAAAGGCAAATGGTATGTTGGCCTTCATATCAAGAGGGTTTGAGTATAGGAACAAGGATACCTTACTGCAGCTGGACAGGCCTTGGTGAGACCCCACCTGGAGTATTGTGTGCAGTTTTGGTCACCTTTTCTAAGGAAGGATGTTCTTGCAATGGAAGGAGTGCAGAGGCGATTCACTAGGCTGATACCTGGAATGGCAGGAATGACTTATGAGGAAAGATTGCACAAATTGGGATTGTACTCCCTGGAGTTTAGAAGATTGAGAGGGGATCTCATAGAGACATATAAAATTCTGGCAGGACTGAACAGAATGGATGCAGATGGGATGTTTCCAATGATGGGAAAATCCAGAACCCGGGGCCATGGTTTGAGGATAATAGGCAAACCATTTAGGACGAGATGAGGAGGAATTTCTTTACCCAGAGGGTGGTGAATCTGTGGAATTCATTGCCACAGAGGGCAGTGGAGGCAGGTTCATTAAATATATTTAAGAGGGAATTAGATATATTTCTTCAGTATAAGGGTATTAAAGGTTACGGAGAGAAGGCGGGGACGGGGTACTGAACTTTAAGATCAGCCATGATCTCGTTGAATGGCGGAGCAGGCTCGAAGGGTTGAATGACCTACTCCTGCTCCTATCTTCTATGTTTCTATTCACCTCCTTGGTTTTGGTAACATTGAGTACAAGGTTATTGTTGGTGCATCGTTCAGCCAAGTCTTCAATTTCCCTTAGCAATTCATCCACCTTTTTTTTAATATATAACCCACTACTGTGGTATCATTGGTGAATTGTAGATGCAGTTGTTGTACCGAGCCACGCAGTCATAGGTGTATATCAAGTAGAGCAGGGGGCTAAAAAATGCAGCCCAGTGGTACACCAGTACTGATGGAGATTGTGGAGGAGATGTTCTTATTGATTATGGTATGAAGTGAGGAAATCCAGTGAGGTGTTGAGTCCCATGTCTTGGAGTTTGCTGATTAATTTTGAAGCAATGATGGGTTGAATGCTGAACTGTAGTCAATAAAGGGAATCCTGATGTATCCATCTTTGCTGTGCAGGTGTTCCAGGGCTTTGTGTAGAGCCAGTGAGAATTGGAACTGATCCATGTCACCACTCACGCAGGAGCTGATATTCTTCAATACCAGCCTTTCAAAACAGTTCATTGCTGTGGATGTAAGTTCTATTGGTTGATAGTCATTTAGGCAGGTTACCACATTACTTGGGCACCAGTTTGGTTGACATCTATTTAAAACAGGCACGTACCACAACCCCGGAAGAGATGTTAAAGGCATCTATGAATACATTGGTAAGTTGGTCAGGACAGATTTTAAATACTTGGCTGATAATTACACATGAATGGATGCTTTCACTCTTCTGAAGGTGGACTGCATGTCATCCTCTGATACAGACAGAAGAGGTTCATCAGAGAACATGGGGTGGGCAGTAGTGAAGTGAACCTTTGCTCTCTTCAACTGCACCAGATTGGTTTTGGAGCAGGTGTGGTCATTTAGGCCCTGCCTCAGCAGTCAGGTATCCTTCGTTGTTTCCATTTTCATCTGGAAACTCCACTTTGTGCAGGAGGTGGCTTTCCGTGTGGCATACCTGCTCCTTCTGTATCTGGATCTCTGGGCTTAAATGACTTTGATCTAGTGCTCAGCAGGTTCTGGATTTCATTGTTCATCAGGGCTTTGGTTGGGGAAAACCCTGAATGATTTGGTGATATTACTGGGCATATTTTGTAAAAAAAAAAATATTTTTAAAAGAGATAGATTGTAGGGGTTTAGTGTAGGTCGCTTTGCAAACATTTTACAAAAGAGTTCTCATTTAAATGCAAGAGCTTTACTCAAGCCAGACATCCAGGCTCCGAGTGCCTTTGCAAAAACAATGAAATTGTTTA